>NW_028156546.1:379611-452111 GCF_964263955.1 Coregonus lavaretus
CCTAATCTCAGCTCGCTACCTGTATAAAAGACACCTGGGAGCCAGAAATCTTTCTGATTGAGAGGGGGTCAAATACTTATTTCCCTCATTAAAATGCAAATCAATTTATAACATTTTTGACATGCGTTTTTCTGGATTTCTTTGTTGTTATTCTGTCTCTCACTGTTCGAATAAACCTACCATTAAAATTATAGACTGATAATTTCTTTGTCAGTGGGCAAACGTACAAAATCAGCAGGGGATCAAAAACGTTTTTTCCCTCACTGTAGAACTGTAAGTTGATGAAATATGGAATATGACACTGGCCAGTATAATAATGAATAAAGAATAAACATTCATACATCCACTCTGTCATCCTCAGCCCTCCCATCTAGACAGAGATAGCAGGCACCCTATGAAGGCCTCCCTTAAAATATGCCTTATGTGGCAGTAGACGGGAAGAGGAGGAGTGAAGTGAATCACACTCACAATCAAGTCATTTCATTGTATTTATTTAGCCAGGATAGTCCACTCAGTAACAATTACCACCGTTTTCCAGGGAGACCTGGGTTCCATAGATTAATCACTTTTTTTTGTTTCATTTGGTGTTTGTTTTGATTGATTTTTAATTGAACTAGGATTTGATTTTACCTACACTTTGATTTGATGTGTCTTGAAAGACAGCTTTTAAATAAAATGTATAATTATTTGTATTTGTTCTATCCTCAGTCCTGGACAGGAGCCTGGTGGCCAGCTGTAAAGATTCCATAGGCTGGATGTTCTCTAAGCTGGACACTAATAACGATCTGTATCTGGACCAGGTGACTTTGTCTTGTCCGTTCATTATTTTATTTGTTTTACCATCGAGGACCACTTTGAAAGCAAGTGTTTTAATTAATGCTTTCAGGTGTTATCTTCAGAGATCAGATTCCCATCTAGTTTGACGTATACATGATGTATTATTTTTACCCAAAATAAAATATAATTCAGGGGGAGCTGGCAGCTATCAACCTGGACAAGTATGAGGTGTGCATCCGGCCCTTCTTCAACTCCTGTGACAGCTACAAGGATGGGAAGGTATCCACCGCAGAGTGGTGCCTCTGCTTCTGGAGGGAAAGTGAGTGTGTGACCAATCTGGGTTTTAAGGGGCCACAATGGAAATAAGTCCTGACTGTATTGTGTTATCTCTGACACGTTTTGAAAATATATTTACTGTGGTAACAGTCAAATAAAATCTATCATAAGGCTGTGTTAGACTGCTGAGATAAATACATCACCAATAGTGTTGCCTCTGTTTCTGGACGGGATGTGACTGTTACTGACCGACTGACTGACTGACCCAGGGTTCTGCTCCTGGAGGGGATGTGAGGGTTACTGACCAACTGACTGACTGACCCAGGGTTCTGCTTCTGGACGGGATGTGAGGGTTACTGACTGACTGACTGACTGACTGACCCAGGGTTCTGCTTCTGGACGGGATGTGAGGGTTACTGACTGACTGACTGACTGACCCAGGGTTCTGCTTCTGGACGGGATGTGAGGGTTACTGACTGACTGACTGGCCCAGGGTTCTGCTTCTGGAGGGGATGTGAGGGTTACTGACTGACTGACTGACTGACCCAGGGTTCTGCTTCTGGAGGGGATGTGAGGGTTACTGACCGACTGACTGACTGACCCAGGGTTCTGCTTCTGGAGGGGATGTGAGGGTTACTGACCGACTGACTGACTGACCCAGGGTTCTGCTTCTGGAGGGGATGTGAGTGTTACTGACCGACTGACTGACTGACCCAGGGTTCTGCTTCTGGACGGGATGTGAGGGTTACTAACTGACTGACTGACTGACTGACCCAGGGTTCTGCTTCTGGAGGGGATGTGAGGGTTACTAACTGACTGACTGACTGACTGACCCAGGGTTCTGCTTCTGGAGGGGATGTGAGGGTTACTGACCGACTGACTGACTGACCCAGGGTTCTGCTTCTGGAGGGGATGTGAGGGTTACTGACCGACTGACTGACTGACCCAGGGTTCTGCTTCTGGACGGGATGTGAGGGTTACTGACTGACTGACTGACTGACCCAGGGTTCTGCTTCTGGAGGGGATGTGAGGGTTACTGACTGACTGACTGACCCAGGGTTCTGCTTCTGGAGGGGATGTGAGGGTTACTGACTGACCGACTGACTGACCCAGGGTTCTGCTTCTGGAGGGGATGTGAGGGTTACTGACTGACTGACTGACTGGCCCAGGGTTCTGCTTCTGGACGGGATGTGAGGGTTACTGACTGACTGACTGACTGACTGACCCAGGGTTCTGCTTCTGGAGGGGATGTGAGGGTTACTGACCGACTGACTGACTGACCCAGGTTCTGCTTCTGGACGGGATGTGAGGGTTACTGACTGACTGACTGACTGACTGACTGACCAGGGTTCTGCTTCTGGAGGGGATGTGAGGGTTACTGACCGACTGACTGACTGACCCAGGGTTCTGCTTCTGGACGGGATGTGAGGGTTACTGACTGACTGACTGACTGACCCAGGGTTCTGCTTCTGGAGGGGATGTGAGGGTTACTGACTGACTGACTGACCCAGGGTTCTGCTTCTGGAGGGGATGTGAGGGTTACTGACTGACCGACTGACTGACCCAGGGTTCTGCTTCTGGAGGGGATGTGAGGGTTACTGACTGACTGACTGACTGGCCCAGGGTTCTGCTTCTGGACGGGATGTGAGGGTTACTGACTGACTGACTGACTGACTGACCCAGGGTTCTGCTTCTGGAGGGGATGTGAGGGTTACTGACCGACTGACTGACTGACCCAGGGTTCTGCTTCTGGACGGGATGTGAGGGTTACTGACTGACTGACCCAGGGTTCCAACCTGGGTCTCCTGTGCACCACATGACTGTGTTAGCCCGCTGAGCTAAAGCCTATGCATGAGCTTCTCCTTCCCCTTAGATTATAATGTAGATCATTAGAAATATGAGCTGAGATTATTGACGAGGCATTTAATTTAACCCATCGATGTCATGGAGAGATTACATTGATCCATTCATCTATAATTGAGGAATAGCTAATCATCTCTGTTCGATCTATCCAGTGCACTTCACTACTATATTATATTGATGAAATGTAACGTCAGGTCCAAGAATCAATGTTTCTACACAGTTTATTCAGTAATTAGTATTATCTGATTTATAACACATTTATAACACATCTACAGGATAAGATTGGATTTACAGCACACACACACAAACTCTCTCTCTCTCTCTCTCTCTCTCTCTCTCTCTCTCTCTCTCTCTCTCTCTCTCTCTCTCTCTCTCTCTCTCTCTCTCTCTCTCTCTCTCTTTCTCTCTCTCTTTCTCTCTTTCTCTCTTTCTCTCTTTCTCTCTTTCTCTCTCTCTCTCTCTCTCTCTCTCTCTCTCTCTCTCTCTCTCTCTCTCTCTCTCTCTCTCTCTCTCTCTCTCTCTCTCTCTCTCTTTCACTCTCTCTCTCTCTCTCTTTCTTTCTCTCTTTCTCTCTCTTTCTCTCTCTCTTTCTCTCTCTCTTCCTCTCTCTCTATTTGTCTTTCTCTCAAAGGCTCACTCTCATCCATAGGCATCCATTATGCTATTTCACTCAGCACAGAGTATAAATGGATGAAATACAAGATTTACTAAACCAATCAATACAGGAGAAAAGTGTGATTCTGAAAAGGATTGATTGAAATTCCATTTAGAATAGAACAGTTGAAATGCTTTGCCCTTCATCCCTTCTCTGTTGTCTTCCTCAGAGCCCGCTTGTCTGGCTGAACTAGAGAGGATCCAGGTTCAAGAAGTGGCCAAGAAGAAGCCTGGTAAGTGTCTGTCTTAGAACAGGGACGTTACAGGGTATTTGTCCCAAATGGCACCCTATTCCCTATATCTCCCGATTGGCGCAGTGGTCTAAGGCACTGCATCGCCACTAGAGCTCCTGGTTCGAATCCAGGCTCTGTCGTAGCCGGCCGCTACCGGGAGACCCATGGGGCCCAGCGTCGTCCAGGGTAGGGGAGGGAATGGCCGGCAGGGATGTAGCTCAGTTGGTAGAGCATGGCGTTTGCAACGCCAGGGTTGTGGGTTTGATTCCCACGGGGGGGGCCAGTATGAAAAAAATAATGTATGCACTCACTAACTGTAAGTCGCTCTGGATAAGAGCGTCTGCTAAATGTAAAAATATATAGTGCACTCCTTTTGACCAGGGTCCATAGGGCTCTGGTTAAAAGTAGTGCACTATGTAGGGAATAGGGTGCCATTTGAGGCGCAGCCAATAAGATGAATGAATGCAGTATATTGGTGTCTGTGACTCTGCTATTAACTGGAAGGTTTTCTACTATATTCTATTATTTGTAGGTTCCGTCTGAAGAACAGGTCGGTGTGTGTGTGTGCTCACACAAACACTTGAATAGGTTACATATGTTTCCTGGGCTTTTTTATGGTTTCACATAAGGAATAAAGGTCTGTGTGGAGGATCTATTCTCCACTGATCTGCTCTTCAGCCTGTTCTGGTGTGGGCGGGTGATGCTGCTGCTGGCATGTGCCCGTGTTGTGGCTGGTGTGTGTGTGTGTGTACTTGTGTGTGTGTCTGTGCAGTGCGTGTGAGCAGTGAGGTACACTGTGTGTGTGTGTGTGTGTGTACTTGTGTAGTACAGAGAAGGTGCCTGGAGCACATCGCATTAGGAGTGTGCCGTGGCTTGTGTGTGTGTGTGTGTGTCTGTCTAGTGTGTGTGTCTGTTCGGTGTGCAGTTGTGTAACAAGGTGTCTGCAGCAGCAGGGGTGCTGGAGGATGCTCATTAAACAGACAAGCACGCAGCCAGGATTAGGGCCTAATCAGGCTGGGGATTAGAGAGCAGTGCTAAGGTGAGCCCTATGGAGCTCACAACAGGCTCAACGAGAGAGTTTTATTTTATTTTTATAATACCTTTTTATTAACAGTTACATCACCAAATGCACAAACCCCACTTCACTTCAGCAGACTAGAAAGTTAGAACCAAGCCCCCGTCCTCTTCCACGGTACATATAACCCCTGACGTCCCACACCACTACAAAGTCCCCCAGACGGTTCACCAGCCCCCCATATACATGGTCCAGTGTGAGCCGAGCAGGCACCAGCCCCAGCAGCACAGCTCTGGTGTCCGTACGCCCCGCCCCCTGGATCTCATGT
Source organism: Coregonus lavaretus (assembly GCF_964263955.1). Taxonomy (NCBI): domain Eukaryota; kingdom Metazoa; phylum Chordata; class Actinopteri; order Salmoniformes; family Salmonidae; genus Coregonus; species Coregonus lavaretus. The sequence continues at coordinate 384,758 of NW_028156546.1, forward strand.
TTCCTGGTCTTCCACACTGACATTCTGGCCTCTATACCTAGACCCTCCTCCTATTGGCTACTCTATACCTAGACCCTCCTCCTCCTGGCTACTCTATACCTAGACCCTCCTCCTATTGGCTACTCTATACCTATACCCTCCTCCTATTGGCTACTCTATACCTAGACCCTCCTCCTGTTGGCTATACTATACCTAGACCCTCCTCCTATTGGCTACTCTATACCTAGACCCTCCTCCTTGCTACACTATACCTAGACCCTCCTCCTGTTGGCTACTCTATACCTAGACCCTCCTCCTTGCTACACTATACCTAGACCCTCCTCCTATTGGCTACTCTATACCTATACCCTCCTCCTATTGGCTACTCTATACCTAGACCCTCCTCCTATTGGCTACACTATACCTAGACCCTCCTCCTGTTGGCTACTCTATACCTAGACCCTCCTCCTGTTGGCTACTCTATACCTAGACCCTCCTCCTCCTGGCTACACTATACCTAGACCCTCCTCCTATTGGCTACTCTATACCTATACCCTCCTCCTATTGGCTACTCTATACCTAGACCCTCCTCCTATTGGCTACACTATACCTAGACCCTCCTCCTGTTGGCTACTCTATACCTAGACCCTCCTCCTATTGGCTACTCTATACCTGGACCCTCCTCCTGGCTACTCTATACCTAGACCCTCCTCCTCCTGGCTACTCTATACCTAGACCCTCCTCCTATTGGCTACTCTATACCTGGACCCTCCTCCTGTTGGCTACTCTATACCTAGACCCTCCTCCTATTGGCTACTCTATACCTAGACCCTCCTCCTGTTGGCTACACTATACCTAGACCCTCCTCCTGTTGGCTACTCTATACCTAGACCCTCCTCCTATTGGCTACTCTATACCTAGACCCTCCTCCTATTGGCTACTCTATACCTAGACCCTCCTCCTATTGGCTACACTATACCTAGACCCTCCTATTGGCTACTCTATACCTAGACCCTCCTCCTATTGGCTACTCTATACCTAGACCCTCCTCCTATTGGCTACACTATACCTAGACCCTCCTATTGGCTACTCTATACCTAGACCCTCCTCCTCCTGGCTACTCTATACCTAGACCCTCCCCCTGTTGGCTACTCTATACCTAGACCCTCCTCCTGGCTACTCTATACCTAGACCCTCCTCCTGTTGGCTACTCTATACCTAGACCCTCCTCCTATTGGCTACTCTATACCTAGACCCTCCTCCTGTTGGCTACTCTATACCTAGACCCTCCTCCTGTTGGCTACTCTATACCTAGACCCTCCTCCTCCTGGCTACTCTATACCTAGACCCTCCTCCTATTGGCTACTCTATACCTAGACCCTCCTCCTGTTGGCTACTCTATACCTAGACCCTCCTCCTGTTGGCTACTCTATACCTAGACCCTCCTCCTCCTGGCTACTCTATACCTAGACCCTCCTCCTATTGGCTACTCTATACCTAGACCCTCCTCCTGTTGGCTACTCTATACCTAGACCCTCCTCCTATTGGCTACTCTATACCTAGACCCTCCACCTGTTGGCTACTCTATACCTAGACCCTCCTCCTGTTGGCTACTCTATACCTAGACCCTCCTCCTGTTGGCTACTCTATACCTAGACCCTCCTCCTGTTGGCTACTCTATACCTAGACCCTCCTCCTCCTGGCTACTCTATACCTAGACCCTCCTCCTATTGGCTACACTATACCTAGACCCTCCTCCTATTGGCTACACTATACCTAGACCCTCCTCCTGGCTACTCTATACCTAGACCCTCCTCCTGTTGGCTACTCTATACCTAGACCCTCCTCCTGTTGGCTACTCTATACCTAGACCCTCCTCCTGGCTACACTATACCTAGACCCTCCTCCTATTGGCTACTCTATACCTAGACCCTCCTCCTATTGGCTACTCTATACCTAGACCCTCCTCCTGTTGGCTACTCTATACCTAGACCCTCCTCCTGGCTACTCTATACCTAGACCCTCCTCCTATTGGCTACTCTATACCTAGACCCTCCTCCTGTTGGCTACTCTATACCTAGACCCTCCTCCTATTGGCTACTCTATACCTAGACCCTCCTCCTATTGGCTACTCTATACCTAGACCCTCCTCCTATTGGCTACTCTATACCTAGACCCTCCTCCTATTGGCTACACTATACCTAGACCCTCCTCCTGTTGGCTACTCTATACCTAGACCCTCCTCCTGTTGGCTACTCTATACCTATACCCTCCTCCTATTGGCTACTCTATACCTAGACCCTCCTCCTATTGGCTACTCTATACCTAGACCCTCCTCCTATTGGCTACTCTATACCTAGCCCCTCCAGTGTATAGGTCCAGAGTCAGCCCCAACCCTAGGCCTGTACACCACCCACCCAGGACAGAAAATACCCCTACCATCCTGGAACAAGAAAAAAACAGATGCTGCACTGTCTCCTCCTCCCCACAGAACAGACACCCCCTGCCCACTGATGATGCACTGTCTCCTCCTCCCCACAGAACTGACACCCCCTGCCCACTGATGATGCACTGTCTCCTCCTCCCCACAGAACAGACACCCCCTGCCCACTGATGCTGCACTGTCTCCTCCTCCCCACAGAACTGACACCCCCTGCCCACTGATGCTGCACTGTCTCCTCCTCCCCACAGAGCAGACACCCCCTGGTGTCTGTTCAGCACTCTGGTCTGGATGAGTGGGTTGTGAAACAGTGACTCCTCCATTATCCATGCTCCTGGCCTTGAAACATCTCTGTGAACAGATAGTGTATTTCCACGGCCAAAGCACAGCGCGGTAGAACAGAGTAATGGCTGACATATCGAACTGCTCCAGATCCAATAAGAACAAGCGCCTGGCCTACCCATGATCCCCTGCTCTCCTCAGAACAGCCCAAGCCGTGTCTCTCCAGCACACCCCCTGCTGGGACAGAAGTCTCTGTGCAGCTTGTAGACGGAAAGCAGTCACTCTGGACCCAGTGTCCACCAGCCCTTGGTCCCCATCATGCAGAGGGAGGTGTAACACTGCTGCTTGTGTCCAGTGGTGACCAGACCAAAATAAATACACCAGTCGAAAGAAAACCAACAGAGGCAACAGACAATGGAAAGATCTCCCCCTGTGATGCTGATCAGACCCATCAACAGAGGTAACAGACAAGGGAAAGATGTCCCCTGTGATGCTGATCATCATCTTTCTCTTCTACCACTTTCTTTCCTTTGATGGATCTTTTGCCTAGAGAGAGAGAGAGAGAGAGAGAGAGAGAGAGAGAGAGAGAGAGAGAGAGAGAGAGAGAGACTCTCTCCTTCCAGTGTTGTGATTGGCAGGCCTGTCAGTACGGGGGCCAATCAAGGACAACAAGGAACCAAACCAAAAACAGGCCGACTGACATGATTGTGCTTTTACTCCTCTGCTCAAGTATATCTACTGCACCTACAGCAGAATGGTACAATATGGTGCAGTGTGGTGCAGTATGATGCAGTATGGCGCAGTATGGTACAGTGTGGTACAGTACGATGCAGTATGGTACAGTATGGTACAGTATGGTGCAGTATGATGCAGTATTATACAGTATGGTACAGTGTGGTGCAGTGTGGTACACAATGGTGCAGTATGGTACAGTATGGTGCAGTATGGTACAGTATGGTGCAGTATGGTACAGTATGGTGCAGTATGGTGCAGTATGGTACAGTATGGTACAGTATGGTACAGTGTGGTGCAGTGTGGTACAGTATGATGCAGTATGGATGCAGTGTGGATGCAGTATGGTGTAGTATGGTGCAGTATGGTGCAGTATGGTACAGTATGGTGCAGTATGGTACAGTGTGGTGCAGTATGGTACAGTATGGTGCAGTATGGTACAGTGTGGTGCAGTGTGGTACAGTATGATGCAGTATGGATGCAGTATGGTACAGTATGGTGCAGTAAGGTGCAGTTAGGTGCAGTAAGGTGCAGTATGTTACCGTATGGTGCAGTAAGGTGCAGTTAGGTGCAGTAAGGTGCAGTATGTTACCGTATGGTGCAGTAAGGTGCAGTTAGGTGCAGTATGGGTGCAGTATGGTACCGTATGGTGCAGTAAGGTGCAGTTAGGTGCAGTATGGTGCAGTAAGGTGCAGTATGGTAAAGTATGGTGCAGTAAGGTGCAGTATGGGTGCAGTATGGTACCGTATGGTGCAGTAAGGTGCAGTTAGGTGCAGTATGGTGCAGTAAGGTGCAGTATGGTAAAGTATGGTGCAGTAAGGTGCAGTATGGGTGCAGTATGGGTACCAACTGAGGATAAGGAGGAACCAATCCAAAAACAGGCTTTAAATATTTGAAGACAGTTGTCAGTTAGTTCCCCGTTGGGCTTCAATGTCTTATACCTTGTCTCAGCTCTTAGTGTGGGGCATTCGTAACTCCACCCCCTCGCTACAGTGTTTATGGAAAGTGACAGTTGTGTTTGACAGATGGTCTGAAGGGAGGAGGCTGAAACAGAGGGGAACTGTCACAGGACTGTCAACCATTTTAACATGATGCTATCAAGGCATACAGAGACATACATGGGTAAATAGATAGATTAATGCATTGTGAATAAAGCCATAGCTAGGCTCAATAAAGCAGACTGGAGCCCCATCTCTCTCTCTCTCTTTGAGACACACAGACATTTTGTATTGTATTATGTAGTTTTATGTGATGCGTGGTTGTGTCATCTGGCTATCTTGAGATGAATGCACTAGCTGTGGGTCTCTCTGGATGGGAGCGTCAGCTAGATGACTAAATTGTAATGTAGTGCTGTATTTTATGTATATTATTTATTTTATTTGTTGTGTTTTGATTTCTGTTTGGACCCCAGGAAGAGCAGCCCCTGTCTCAGCAGTAGCTCATTGGGGATCCTAATAAATACTACTAATACTACTGCTCTCTCTCTCTGTCTCATCTCCCTGTTTTGTTTTTTCTGTCCCTCTCTCTCTCTTTCTCCATCTCTTCTACCCTCTCTCTCTGTCTCATCTCCCTGTTTTGTTTTTTCTGTCCCCCTCTCTCTCTGTCTCCATCTCTTCTACCCTCTCTCTCTGTCTCCATCTCTTCTACCCTCTCTCTCTTTCTCCATCTCTTCTACCCTCTCTCTCTTTCTCCATCTCTTCTACCCTCTCTCTCACCCTGTATCTCTCTGGCATTCTCCAACAGACAGCTCCTCCTGTGTTCCCTCTCCTTCCTTCCTTCCTGTCTGAGTCTCCTCACAGGTCTACAAGCTGCGCTGACGTGTTTCATTTATGCACCACTTATCTCTTCCATCGATGTGAGCCAGCGCAGAGAGCCCAAAGGACATACATATTTAACAACACAGTGTGTGTGTGTGTATGTTTTTTTTTCTCCAGGCATGTATATCCCCAGCTGCGATGAGGACGGCTACTACAGACAGCTGCAGTGTGACCAGAGCAGGGGAGAGTGTTGGTGTGTCGACCAGCACGGAGGAGAAATGATGGGCTCCAGAATCCATGGCAACCCTGACTGTGGTAAGAGCCGTAGAGCTGTAGAGTTAAGAGCTTCCTGTTGGTTATACAATAACAATCATTCTACAACGGGTTGGTCAAAACAAGCATTGTGATTGTTTGAGACGCGTTCTAAGTCACACTAAGAAACCTGTTTAGTATGGGTCGGCCTGTGAGAGATTCCTGCGCATTCAGTGTCCCATCAGCCAATTCATCAACTTGATCTCCGCTGTAAAAAGCCTCTAGACATTATTTTCCCTTGCTTCTAGCCTAACATTTGGTTCGCAAACAACAGGGGGGTTTGTACAAACGTTGCTGTCCGTCTCTCGACATTTGCAACATTGTTTCAATATTGAGACTTAATTAACATGTCAGGACGAGACGGACATCTTCTCTCAGCCAGTCCAAATCATGAGTCAGCATCATTTTTATGGATATATACAAAGACATTTCAATAGAAAAACAGGTCAAACGACATGCAGATACTTTGCTGTTAATCTAGCTGCACTGTTTGACCTGACTGTGTTAGCCGTAGTTGGCTAGCTAGCGAGGGATAAGAGCATTGCCAGCCAGCATGGCAATGGAACATTTAGAACGAACGACTGGGTTTGCGTCCATAAATATATCAGTTAAAAAAAGAAACATCCCTTTTCCAGGACTCTGTCTTTCAAAGATAATTCGTAAAAAATCCAAATAACTTCACAGACCTTCATTGTAAAGGGTTTAAACACTGTTTCCCATGCTTGTTCAATGAACCATAAACAATTGATGAACATGCACCTGTGGAATGGTCGTTAAGACACTAACAGCTTACAGACGGTAGGCAATTAAGGTCACAGTTATGAAAACTTAGGACACTAAAGAGGCCTTTCTACTGACTCTGAAAAACACCAAAAGAAAGATGCCGCTTTCAAGGAGCGGGACTCTAACCCGGAAGCTTATAAGAAATCCCGCTATGCCCTCCAACGAACCATCAAACAGGCAAAGCGTCAATACAGAACTAAGATCGAATCGTACTACACCGGCTCCGACGCTCGTCGGATGTGGCAGGGCTTGCAAACTATTACAGAGTACAAAGGGAAGCACAGCCGCGAGCTGCCAAGTGACACGAGCCTACCAGACGAGCTAAATTACTTCTATGCTCGCTTCGAGGCAAGTAACACTGAAACATGCATGAGCGCATCAGCTGTTCCAGACGACTGTGTGATCACGCTCTCCGTAGCCGATGTGAGTAAGACCTTTAAACAGGTCAACATTCACAAGGCCGCAGGGCCAGACGGATTACCAGGACGTGTACTCCGAGCATGCGCTGACCAACTGGCAAGTGTCTTCACTGACATTTTCAACCTCTCCCTGTCTGAGTCTGTAATACCAACATGTTTCAAGCAGACCACCATAGTCCCTGTGCCCAAGAACACTAAGGTAACCTGCCTAAATGACTACCGACCCGCAGCACTCATGTCTGTAGCCATGAAGTGCTTTGAAAGGCTGGTCATGGCTCACATCAACAGCATTATCCCAGAAACCCTAGACCCACTCCAATTTACATACCGCCCCAACAGATCCACAGATGATGCAATCTCTATTGCGCTCCACACTGCCCTTTCACACCTGGACAAAAGGAACACCTATGTGAGAATGCTATTCATTGACTGCAGCTCAGCGTTCAACACCATAATGCCCTCAAAGCTCATCACTAAGCTAAGGACCCTGGGACTAAACACCTCCCTCTGCAACTGGATCCTGGACTTCCTGATGGGCCGCCCCCCAGGTGGTAAGGGTAGGTAACAACCCATCCGCCACGCTGATCCTCAACACGGGGGCCCCTCAGGGGTCCGTGCTCAGTCCCCTCCTGTACTCCTTGTTTACTCATGACTGCATGGCCAGGCACGACTCCAACACCATCATTAAGTTTGCAGATGATAGTGGTAGGCCTGATCACCGACAACGACAAGACAGCCTATAGGGAGGCTCAATTGGGTTGAGGCCGGGGGATTGTGGAGGCCAGGTCATCTGATCCAGCACTCCATCACTCTCCTTCTTGGTAAAATAACCCTTACACAGCCTGGAGGTGTGTTGAGTCATTGTCCTGTTGAAAAACAAATGATAGTTCCACTAAGCCCAAACCAGAATGGATGGCGTATCGCTGCAGAATGCTGTGGTAGCCATGCTGGTTAAGTGTGCCATGAATTCTAAATAAATCACTGACAGTGTCACCAGCAAAGCACCCCCACACCATAACACCTCCTCCTCCATTCTTTACGGTGGGAACCACACATGCAGAGATCGTCCGTTCACCCACACCGCGTCACACAAAGACATGGTGGTTGGAACCAAAAATCTCAAATTTGGACTCCAGACCAAAGGACACATTTCCACCGGTCTAATGTCCATTGCTCGTGTTTCTTGGCCCAAGCAAGTCTCTTCTTCTTATTGTAGGGGTTTCTTTGCAGCAATTCGACCATGAAGGCCTGATTCACAGTCCCCTCTGAACAGTTGATGTTGAGATGTGTCTGTGACTTGAACTCTGTGAAGCATTTATTTGGGCTGCAATTTCTGAGGCTGGTAACTCTAATGAACTTATCCTCTGCAGCAGAGGTAACTCTGGGTCTGCCATTCCTGTGGCGGTCCTCAAGAGAGCCAGTTTCATCATAGCGCTTGATGGTTTTTGCGACTGCACTTGAAGAAACGTTCAAAGTTCTTGAAATGTTCCGTATTGACTGACTTTCATGTCTTAAAATAATGATGGACTGTCGTTTCTCTTTGCTTATTTGAGCTTTTCTTGCCATAATATGGACTTGGTGTTTTACCAAATAGGGCTATCTTCTGTATACCCCCCCTACCTTGTCACAACACAACTGATTGGCTCAAACGCATTAAGAAGGAAATAAATTCCACAAATTAACTTTTAAGAAGGCACACCTGTTAATTGAAATGTATTCCAGGTGACTACCTCATGAAGCTGGTTGAGAGAATGCCAAGAGTGTGCAAAGCTGTCATCAAGGCAAAGGGTGGCTATTTGAAGAATCTCAAATATAAAATATATTTTGATTTGTTTAACACTTTTTTGGTTACTACATGATTCCATGTGTTATTTCATAGTTTTGATGTCTTCACTATTATTCTACAACGTAAAAAATTGTCAAAATAAAGAAAAACCCTTGAATGAGTAGGTGTGTCCAAACCTTTGACTGGTAGTGTATGTTTTACCAGCGGCAGACTATGATCGATAATGTCAAAAGCCGCACTGAAGTCTAACAAAACAGCCCACACAATCTTTTTATCATGCTGTGCTTGTTGAATGTCCTTCCCTATAAGCGTGCTGAAAGTCTGTTGTCAATTTGTTTACTGTAAAATAGCATTGTATTTGGTCAAACACAATTCTTTCCAGAAGTTTACTAAGGTTTGGTAACAGGCTGATTGGCTTTACTATTCTTGGGGTAGTGGAATGACTTTTGCTTCCCTCCAGACCTGAGGGCACACACTTTCTAGTAGGCTTAAATTGAAGATATGGCAAATAGGAGTAGCAATATCGTCCGCTATTTTCCATCCAGGTTGTCAGACCCCGGTGGCTTGCCATTACTGATAGACAACAATCATATTTTCACCTCTTCCACACTCACTTTACGGAATTCAAAAGTTAAAATGCTTGTCTTTCATAATTTCGTCAGATATACTTGGATGTGTAGTGTCAGCGTTTGTTGCTGGCATGTCATGCCTAAATCTGCTAATCTTGCCAATGAAAAAGTCATTAAAGTAGTTGGCAAAATCAGTGGGTTTTGTGATGAATGAGCCATTTGATTCAATGAATGATGGAGCCGAGTTTGCCTTTTTACCAATATTTAATTTAAGGTGCTCCAAAGCTTTTTACTATCATTCTTTATATCATATATTTTTGTTTCATAGTATAGTTTCTTTTTATTAAGTTTAGTCACATGATTTCTCAATTTGCAGTACGTTTGCCAATCAGTTGGGCTGCCAGACTTATTTGCCATTCCTTTTGCCTCATCCCTCTCAACCATACCATTTTTCAATTCCTCATAAATCCAAGGAGATTTAACAGTTTTTTCAGTAATTTTCTTAATGGCTTCATGCTTATTAGTAACTGGAATAAGCAATTTCATAAATGTGTCAAGTGCAGCGTCTGGTTGCTCCTCATTACACACCACAGACCAGCAAATATTCTTCACATCAACAACATAGGAATCAGTACAAAACGTATTGTATGACCTCTTATACACTATATTAGGCCCAGCCTTTGGGACTTTGGTTTTCCTAGATATGGCTACTAATTATATAGTGATCACTACATCCTATGGATTTGGATACTGCTTTAAAGCAATCCTCCTCCCTTAATCAATTACCTGACTTTTCCAAGCCAAAATATATTTTTAGCCTCCTCGAGAGACATGCTAAGCCCTGTAGTCCCTCCACTTCAAACTCCATCTGTATTGGGCTGTAGGGCTGTATAGGGCTGTATAGGGCTGTATAGGGCTGTATAGGGCTGTAGGGCTGTAGGGCTGTATAGGGCTGTAGGGCTGTAGGGCTGTATAGGGCTGTAGGGCTGTATAGGGCTGTAGGGCTGTATAGGGCTGTAGGGCTGTATAGGGCTGTATAGGGCTGTAGGGCTGTATAGGGCTGTAGGGCTGTATAGGGCTGTAGGGCTGTGTAGGGCTGTATAGGGCTGTAGGGCTGTATAGGGCTGTAGGGCTGTATAGGGCTGTAGGGCTGTATAGGGCTGTATAGGGCTGTATAGGGCTGTATAGGGATGTAGGGCTGTATAGGGCTGTAGGGCTGTATAGGGCTGTAGGGCTGTATAGGGCTGTAGGGCTGTATAGGGCTGTAGGGCTGTATAGGGCTGTATAGGGCTGTATAGGGCTGTAGGGCTGCATAGGGCTGTATAGGGCTGTATAGGGCTGTAGGGCTGTATAGGGCTGTAGGGCTGTATAGGGCTGTATAGGGCTGTAGGGCTGTATAGGGCTGTAGGGCTGTATAGGGCTGTATAGGGCTGTGTAGGGCTGTATAGGGCTGTATAGGGCTGTAGGGCTATAGGGCTGTATAGGGCTGTAGGGCTGTATAGGGCTGTAGGGCTGTATAGGGCTGTATAGGGCTGTAGGGCTGTATAGGGCTGTAGGGCTGTATAGGGCTGTAGGGCTGTATAGGGCTGTATAGGGCTGTAGGGCTGTGTAGGGCTGTAGGGCTGTATAGGGCTGTAGGGCTGTATAGGGCTGTAGGGCTGTATATGGCTGTATAGGGCTGTATAGAGCTGTATAGGGCTGTAGGGCTGTATAGGGCTGTATAGGGCTGTATATGGCTGTAGGGCTGTATAGGGCTGTAGGGCTGTATAGGGCTGTAGGGCTGTACAGGGCTGTATAGGGCTGTAGGGCTGTATAGGGCTGTAGGGCTGTATAGGGCTGTAGGGCTGTATAGGGCTGTATAGGGCTGTATAGAGCTGTATAGAGCTGTATAGAGCTGTAGGGCTGTATAGGGCTGTAGGGCTGTATAGGGCTATAGGGCTGTATAGGGCTGTAGGGCTGTATAGGGCTGTATAGGGCTGTAGGGCTGTATAGGGCTGTAGGGCTGTATAGGGCTGTATAGGGCTGTATAGGGCTATAGGGCTGTATAGGGCTGTAGGGCTGTATAGGGCTGTATAGGGCTGTATAGAGCTGTAGGGCTGTATAGGGCTGTAGGGCTGTATGGGGCTGTAGGGCTGTATAGGGCTGTAGGGCTGTATAGAGCTGTAGGGCTGTATAGGGCTATAGGGCTGTGTAGGGCTGTAGGGCTGTATAGAGCTGTAGGGCTGTATAGGGCTGTATAGGGCTATAGGGCTGTATAGGGCTGTAGGGCTGTATAGGGCTGTATAGGGCTGTAGGGCTGTATAGGGCTGTAGGGCTGTATAGGGCTGTATAGGGCTGTGTAGGGCTGTATAGGGCTGTATAGGGCTGTAGGGCTATAGGGCTGTATAGGGCTGTAGGGCTGTATAGGGCTGTAGGGCTGTATAGGGCTGTATAGGGCTGTAGGGCTGTATAGGGCTGTAGGGCTGTATAGGGCTGTAGGGCTGTATAGGGCTGTATAGGGCTGTATAGGGCTGTAGGGCTGTATAGGGCTGTAGGGCTGTAGGGCTGTATAGGGCTGTAGGGCTGTATAGGGCTGTATAGGGCTGTATAGGGCTGTAGGGCTGTATATGGCTGTATAGGGCTGTATAGAGCTGTATAGGGCTGTAGGGCTGTATAGGGCTGTATAGGGCTGTAGGGCTGTATATGGCTGTAGGGCTGTATAGGGCTGTAGGGCTGTATAGGGCTGTAGGGCTGTACAGGGCTGTATAGGGCTGTAGGGCTGTATAGGGCTGTATAGGGCTGTAGGGCTGTATAGGGCTGTAGGGCTGTATAGGGCTGTAGGGCTGTATAGGGCTGTATAGGGCTGTATAGAGCTGTATAGAGCTGTATAGAGCTGTAGGGCTGTATAGGGCTGTAGGGCTGTATAGGGCTATAGGGCTGTATAGGGCTGTAGGGCTGTATAGGGCTGTATAGGGCTGTAGGGCTGTATAGGGCTGTAGGGCTGTATAGGGCTGTATAGGGCTGTATAGGGCTATAGGGCTGTATAGGGCTGTATAGGGCTGTATAGGGCTGTATAGAGCTGTAGGGCTGTATAGGGCTGTAGGGCTGTATGGGGCTGTAGGGCTGTATAGGGCTGTAGGGCTGTATAGAGCTGTAGGGCTATATAGGGCTATAGGGCTGTATAGGGCTGTAGGGCTGTATAGAGCTGTAGGGCTGTATAGGGCTGTATAGGGCTGTATAGGGATGTAGGGCTGTATAGGGTTGTAGGGCTGTATAGGGCTGTAGGGCTGTATAGGGCTGTATAGGGCTGTAGGGCTGCATAGGGCTGTATAGGGCTGTAGGGCTGTATAGAGCTGTAGGGCTGTATAGGGCTAAAACAAAATGGCTTTTGGTCTTATAATAAGACCAAGATTGAAACAAATGCACTGTGCGGACATCACACTGCACTGAACAGTCAAGAGCAGTGGGAAGGCCATGGCGGTGTGGTTTGTTTGAATTTAATCAGTATTAAAGGGATAGTTAATTTAAATAAAAAATACACATTTCTTTCCTTACCCTGAAAGCAGTTTATGGACAAGGAGAGACTGCAATATGTACCAGTATTAACTACCTACAAACATTCTACTGTATGTTACCTTGTGTCTTTTGTCACATGAAATCATAGGAATTGTTAACTGAGAAACACTCCTTTCATTTCATTCCTCGTTCCAGATGAGCTGTAGGGCTGTATAGGGCTGTATAGGGCTGTAGGGCTGCATAGGGCTGTATAGGGCTGTATAGGGCTGTAGGGCTGTATAGGGCTGTAGGGCTGTATAGGGCTGTATAGGGCTGTATAGGGCTGTAGGGCTGTATAGGGCTGTATAGGGCTGTGTAGGGCTGTATAGGGCTGTATAGGGCTGTAGGGCTATAGGGCTGTATAGGGCTGTAGGGCTGTATAGGGCTGTAGGGCTGTATAGGGCTGTATAGGGCTGTAGGGCTGTATAGGGCTGTAGGGCTGTATAGGGCTGTAGGGCTGTATAGGGCTGTATAGGGCTGTAGGGCTGTGTAGGGCTGTAGGGCTGTATAGGGCTGTAGGGCTGTATAGGGCTGTAGGGCTGTATATGGCTGTATAGGGCTGTATAGAGCTGTATAGGGCTGTAGGGCTGTATAGGGCTGTATAGGGCTGTATATGGCTGTAGGGCTGTATAGGGCTGTAGGGCTGTATAGGGCTGTAGGGCTGTACAGGGCTGTATAGGGCTGTAGGGCTGTATAGGGCTGTAGGGCTGTATAGGGCTGTAGGGCTGTATAGGGCTGTATAGGGCTGTATAGAGCTGTATAGAGCTGTATAGAGCTGTAGGGCTGTATAGGGCTGTAGGGCTGTATAGGGCTATAGGGCTGTATAGGGCTGTAGGGCTGTATAGGGCTGTATAGGGCTGTAGGGCTGTATAGGGCTGTAGGGCTGTATAGGGCTGTATAGGGCTGTATAGGGCTATAGGGCTGTATAGGGCTGTAGGGCTGTATAGGGCTGTATAGGGCTGTATAGAGCTGTAGGGCTGTATAGGGCTGTAGGGCTGTATGGGGCTGTAGGGCTGTATAGGGCTGTAGGGCTGTATAGAGCTGTAGGGCTGTATAGGGCTATAGGGCTGTGTAGGGCTGTAGGGCTGTATAGAGCTGTAGGGCTGTATAGGGCTGTATAGGGCTATAGGGCTGTATAGGGCTGTAGGGCTGTATAGGGCTGTATAGGGCTGTAGGGCTGTATAGGGCTGTAGGGCTGTATAGGGCTGTATAGGGCTGTGTAGGGCTGTATAGGGCTGTATAGGGCTGTAGGGCTATAGGGCTGTATAGGGCTGTAGGGCTGTATAGGGCTGTAGGGCTGTATAGGGCTGTATAGGGCTGTAGGGCTGTATAGGGCTGTAGGGCTGTATAGGGCTGTAGGGCTGTATAGGGCTGTATAGGGCTGTATAGGGCTGTAGGGCTGTATAGGGCTGTAGGGCTGTAGGGCTGTATAGGGCTGTAGGGCTGTATAGGGCTGTATAGGGCTGTATAGGGCTGTAGGGCTGTATATGGCTGTATAGGGCTGTATAGAGCTGTATAGGGCTGTAGGGCTGTATAGGGCTGTATAGGGCTGTAGGGCTGTATATGGCTGTAGGGCTGTATAGGGCTGTAGGGCTGTATAGGGCTGTAGGGCTGTACAGGGCTGTATAGGGCTGTAGGGCTGTATAGGGCTGTATAGGGCTGTAGGGCTGTATAGGGCTGTATAGGGCTGTATAGGGCTATAGGGCTGTATAGGGCTGTATAGGGCTGTATAGGGCTGTAGGGCTGTATAGGGCTGTAGGGCTGTATGGGGCTGTAGGGCTGTATAGGGCTGTAGGGCTGTATAGAGCTGTAGGGCTATATAGGGCTATAGGGCTGTATAGGGCTGTAGGGCTGTATAGAGCTGTAGGGCTGTATAGGGCTGTATAGGGCTGTATAGGGATGTAGGGCTGTATAGGGTTGTAGGGCTGTATAGGGCTGTAGGGCTGTATAGGGCTGTATAGGGCTGTAGGGCTGCATAGGGCTGTATAGGGCTGTAGGGCTGTATAGAGCTGTAGGGCTGTATAGGGCTAAAACAAAATGGCTTTTGGTCTTATAATAAGACCAAGATTGAAACAAATGCACTGTGCGGACATCACACTGCACTGAACAGTCAAGAGCAGTGGGAAGGCCATGGCGGTGTGGTTTGTTTGAATTTAATCAGTATTAAAGGGATAGTTAATTTAAATAAAAAATACACATTTCTTTCCTTACCCTGAAAGCAGTTTATGGACAAGGAGAGACTGCAATATGTACCAGTATTAACTACCTACAAACATTCTACTGTATGTTACCTTGTGTCTTTTGTCACATGAAATCATAGGAATTGTTAACTGAGAAACACTCCTTTCATTTCATTCCTCGTTCCAGATGAGCTGGTGGGATATTCTGGAGGTTTTGGGAGTGGCGTAGGATGGGAGGATGAGGAGGAGAAGGAGGCGGAGGAGAACGGAGAAGAGGCGGAGGAGGAGGAAGAGGGGGAGGCAGACGACGGAGGATACATCTGGTAGAACTGAACACAAACGGAGAGCCTGGTCACGACGAATCCACTGGCCTACAACTGCAGGGATGATGGCTGAGGCGGCATCCCAAATGGCACCCTATTCCCTATATAGTGCACTACTTTAGACCAGGGCTCATATGGACACCCATAGGATCCCCTGGTCAAAAGGTAGTGCACTATATAGGGAATAGGGTGCCATTTGGGACGCAAGCATCTTTCTCTCCGAACAGAAAAAGATTTGGGGATTTCGGGGCGGGTTATGGAATTCTGTCTGTATTGTCCCCTGTGGATATGGGGAGTGGGAGGTGAGGGGTGAGGGGTGAGGGGCCCACGGTACAGTGGTGAGATTGCTAGTTTTTGTCTTAAATATGTGAATTATTGCTTCATTCTTTTCTGTTTTGTGAGCAAGAGAGCGTCCTGTTTCGCTGTTTCTGAAGAACAGCATCCAGCGACATCATAGAGTACTATCGTCAGGTAATCTATCTGTCCATCAACTGTTACTGTCAGAAACGCATATAAATTATACATTTATTTTCCACTGTGAACAATTGCTTGGATATTGAAATCACAGTTCTGCTAAAATGGAATGGATTGAGTGGGAAATTGTTCAGTACGTGGTTATGTTGGCAAAATCAGAATTGCTGCGTATATAAATCCTGTAGCAATGATCTATGAAGCGAAACAACAAGACTAGCGGGAAGAAATGGCACCTTATTCCCTTGATAGTGCACTACTTTTGATGAGGGCCCATAAAGCTTTGGTCTAAAGTCGTGCACTATGCAGGGATTAGGGTGCCATTTGGGGTGAATCCTCTCTTTAGGGGGTGATTCCACTACTGAGAGAAATTGTTATTTTCTCTTAATCGTTTCTTACGAAGCATATTTCTCATTTAAGATTTTGACAAAATGTCGTCAAAAGTAATGTTACTCATTGGATAATTAGTCAAAATAGTCAATGTGTTTCCTGAATTATGTAGATAAATACAGTACTTAGAAACAGGGTTGTTATTAATGAAGGTTTTGTGCTACTATATTACTAAAGGTATACTGATGTACACGGCTCTCGGCTCTCTATAAACCTTTAAAATATTATGTCGATTAACATAGACACAATGACTACTAATATCTCTCATGAAACTGCTAAGGGACCTTTGTTACCTACTGTATTATTTAAACTCAGAACTTGTAGAATGTATATTACTTGTCCCAACAACCAACACCACCAAGGCGACGTCCCAAATAGCACCCTTATTCCCTATATAATGCACTACTTTAGACCAGGGCCCATATGACTCTTGTTCAAAAGTAGTGCACTATATAGAGAATAGTCTGCCATATAGGGAATAGTCTACCATTTGGGAAGCCGACACTACCTTACCTATGGAACTTTGTAAATCACTTCAAAGAATGTGTCAGTCAATGTTCTATTCTCAGTCTGCTACTTACATCTTTATTTCGGTGTTTATAAAAACGATGTGTATGCTACTTGAAGCTCTGTGTGTATACTTGAATTCTCACTGTTAGGATTGTTTTCCATGAGTACATTGTTACCATGTGTTTTCATCATTACCCCCATCACTTTAGTTGTTTTTAGTATTGCACGTTATAGTGAACATGAATGTACCTCTAGGCTGAGCACTTTACTATTAAAGGCATTGGGCCCAAAACCTCTAGCTTTTTCAGTACTACTTTACAAATACCTTCTCTGTTGCAATTTTAGTAAGAGTTGAGAGGTAAATATCTGAATCCTTTCTAATGTGATTTCTGTTGGAGAGTTAGAAATATATAGTGATGCATAATGTATATGATCAACAAAATTACTGACAATGGATAGTTACAAAAATTCTAACAAACAAGGATAATTATAGGATTCTTTACTTCAAGTCTCTATGACCTAAAATGGAAGTTTATGTCAGAGCTGAACGTGGAGACAGGTTTTCATTTCATTGGTCCTAAGCTGCCTCCCAACGTCAGGACATGAAACTGCACTCTCAACAGGCTCAACCATAGCTCAGTGGTCTCAACCATAGCTCAGTGGTCTCAACCATAGCTCAGTGGTCTCGTCCATAGCTCAGTGGTCTCGTCCATAGCTCAGTGGTCTCGTCCATAGCTCAGTGGTCTCGTCCATAGCTCAGTGGTCTCGTCCATAGCTCAGTGGTCTCGTCCATAGCTCAGTGGTCTCAACCATAGCTCAGTGGTCTCAACCATAGCTCAGTGGTCTCGTCCATAGCTCAGTGGTCTCGTCCATAGCTCAGTGGTCCCGTCCATAGCTCAGTGGTCTCGTCCATAGCTCAGTGGTCTCGTCCATAGCTCAGTGGTCTCAACCATAGCTCAGTGGTCTCAACCATAGCTCAGTGGTCTCGTACATAGTTCAGTGGTCTCGTCCATAGCTCAGTGGTCCCGTCCATAGCTCAGTGGTCTCGTCCATAGCTCAGTGGTCTCAACCATAGCTCAGTGGTCTCAACCATAGCTCAGTGGTCTCGTCCATAGCTCATTGGTCTCGTCCATAGCTCAGTGGTCTCGTCCATAGCTCAGTGGTCTCAACCATAGCTCAGTGGTCTCGTCCATAGCTCAGTGGTCTCAACCATAGCTCAGTGGTCTCAACCATAGCTCAGTGGTCTCGTCCATAGCTCATTGGTCTCGTCCATAGCTCAGTGGTCTCGTCCATAGCTCAGTGGTCTCAACCATAGCTCAGTGGTCTCGTCCATAGCTCAGTGGTCTCGTCCATAGCTCAGTGGTCTCGTCCATAGCTCAGTGATCCCGTCCATAGCTCAGTGGTCCCGTCCATAGCTCAGTGGTCTCAACCATAGCTCAGTGGTCTCAACCATAGCTCAGTGGTCTCGTCCATAGCTCAGTGGTCTCGTCCATAGCTCAGTGGTCTCGACCATAGCTCAGTGGTCTCAACCATAGCTCAGTGGTCTCAACCATAGCTCAGTGGTCTCAACCATAGCTCAGTGGTCTCGTCCATAGCTCAGTGGTCCCGTCCATAGCTCAGTGGTCTCAACCATAGCTCAGTGGTCTCAACCATAGCTCAGTGGTCCCAACCATAGCTCAGTGGTCTCAACAGCAAAGTATCTGGGTGCTGAAGACACAGGTGAAAGCCACGTAAACCATAGAACACTACTGAGATGCACCCTTTCGCACATGGATTTCTCCCCTCTGGGGGAATTTAAAGGCATGACACGGCAGATGCTGAGCCACTGTTGTCCCTGTGGTGTGACAGGCAGAAGAGGATACCGCTCTGGAAGCAGATAAATAATGTACAGGCTCAAAGTGAGATTTGCCATCTTCGTCTGTATCCCAAATGGCACCCTATTGCCTTTGTAGTGCACTACTTTTGATCAGGGCCCATAGGGTGAACTAGATAAAGAATGGGGTGGGGTGGGGGGGGGGGGCAGTATGAAAATGTATGCACTCACTAACTGTAAGTCGCTCTGGATAAGAGCGTCTGTTAAAATGTAATGAACTCTTTGGAAGTTACTTGATAGCAGCCCTGCACCGAAGATTATACTTTTAGTTAATTGCGTATTTATACAGTATTTGCAAATAATGCTGGTCTCAAACATACTTTAATATCACGTGTAGATTAGAAGTGTGGATTTGTAGCGTTTGCAATATATTTACATCATTTAGCAGACACTCTTATCCAGAGCGACTTACAAATTGGTGCATTCACCTTATAGCCAGTGGGACAACCACTTGTTTTTATTTTTTTTATGGGGGGGTGGGGGGTAGAAGGATTACTTTATACACTTAAACAACACAATGTAACTCCAAGTCAATCACACTTCTGTGAAATCAAACTGTCCACTTAGGAAGCAACACTGATTGACAATACATTTCACATGCTGTTGTGCAAATGGAATAGACAACAGGTGGAAATTATAGGCAATTAGCAAGACACCCCCAATAAAGGAGTGGTTTTGCAGGTGGTGACCACAGACCACTTCTCAGTTCCTATGCTTCCTGGCTGATGTTTTGGTCACTTTTGAATGCTGGCGGTGCTTTCACTCTAGTGGTAGCATGAGACGGAGTCTACAACCCACACAAGTGGCTCAGGTAGTGCAGCTCATCCAGGATGGCACATCAATGCGAGCTGTGGCAAGAAGGTTTGCTGTGTCTGTCAGCGTAGTGTCCAGAGCATGGAGGCGCTACCAGGAGACAGGCCAGTATATCAGGAGACGTGGAGGAGGCCGTAGGAGGGCAACAACCCAGCAGCAGGACCGCTACCTCCGCCTTTGTGCAAGGAGGAGCAGGAGGAGCACTGCCAGAGCCCTGCAAAATGACCTCCAGCAGGCCACAAATGTGCATGTGTCTGCTCAAACGGTCAGAAACAGACTCCATGAGGGTGGTATGAGGGCCCGACATCCACAGGTGGGGGTTGTGCTTACAGCCCAACACCGTGCAGGACATTTGGCATTTGCCAGAGAACACCAAGATTGGCAAATTCGCCACTGGCGCCCTGTGCTCTTCACAGATGAAAGCAGGTTCACACTGAGCACATGTGACAGACGTGACAGAGTCTGGAGACGCAGTGGAGAATGTTCTGCTGCCTGCAACATCCTCCAGCATGACCGGTTTGGCGGTGGGTCAGTCATGATGTGGGGTGGCATTTCTTTGGGGGGCCGCACAGCCCTCCATGTGCTCGCCAGAGGTTGCCTGACTGCCATTAGGTACCGAGATGAGATCCTCAGACCCCTTGTGAGACCATATGCTGGTGCGGTTGGCCCTGGGTTCCTCCTAATGCAAGACAATGCTAGACCTCATGTGGCTGGAGTGTGTCAGCAGTTCCTGCAAGAGGAAGGCATTGATGCTATGGACTGGCCCGCCCGTTCCCCAGACCTGAATCCAATTGAGCACATCTGGGACATCATGTCTCGCTCCATCCACCAACGCCACGTTGCACCACAGACTGTCCAGGAGTTGGCGGATGCTTTAGTCCAGGTCTGGGAGGAGATCCCTCAGGAGACCATCCGCCACCTCATCAGGAGCATGCCCAGGCATTGTAGGGAGGTCATACAGGCACGTGGAGGCCACACACACTACTGAGCCTCATTTTGACTTGTTTTAAGGACATTACATCAAAGTTGGATCAGCCTGTAGTGTGGTTTTCCACTTTAATTTTGAGTGTGAATCCAAATCCAGACCTCCATGGGTTGATAAATTAGATTTCCATTGATAATTTTTGTGTGATTTTGTTGTCAGCACATTCAACTATGTAAAGAAAAAAGTATTTAATAAGATTATTTCATTCATTCAGATCTAGGATGTGTTATTTGTGTTCCCTTTATTTTTGTGAGCAGTGTACTATTCCAGGTATTCCTTAAAGAGGTGGGGTTTCAAGTGTCTCCGGAAGGTGGTCAGTGACTCCGCTGTCCTGGCGTCGTGGGGGAGCTTGTTCCACCATTGGGGCGCCAGAGCAGCAAATAGCTTTGACTGGGCTGAGCGGGAACTGTGCTTCTGTAGAGGTAGGGGAGCTAGCAGGCCAGAGGTGGATGAACGTAGTGCCCTTGTTTGGGTGTAGGGTCTGATCAGAGCCTGAAGGTAAGGAGGTGCCGTTCCCCTCACAGCTCCGTAGGCAAGCACCATGGTCTTGTAGTAGATGCAAGCCTCAACTGGAAGCCAGTGGAGTGTGCGGAGGAGCGGGGTGACGTGAGAGAACTTGGGAAGGTTGAACACCAGACGGGCTGCAGCGTTCTGGATAAGTTGTAGGGGTTTAATGGCACAGGCAGGGAGCCCAGCCAACAGCAAGTTGCAGTAATCCAGACGGGAGATGACAAGTGCCTGGATTATACATCTACAGCCCTACAACAAAACATGACAACTGAGGATTGATTGTTAAAAATATTTATGGAATTTCTCACATTAAAACGATCGGAGTTATCATAAATACCTCCAGTAATAATGTCTGCGTGCCAAATGACAGCCTATTCCTTATATAGTGCACTACATTTGACCAGGGCTAATAGGGCTTTGGTCAAAAGCAGTGCACTATATAGGGAATAGGGTGCTATTTGGGATACACCCTGCGTGTGTTGTCAGCCCAAGGACATGAATTGTACAAAGAAAGAGACCATCTTACATTATTTACAATGAATACAGAAACGTTAATGATACTCAATAGTTAAATACTGATATTTAGCATTGGGGTCAGTTCCATCTCAATTCAGGTAGGAAACTGAAATTCCAATTCAATTTTTCCTCATTAAAAAGCTCTGAGAGAAATTGGAATATCAGTTTAGTTTATGAATTGAAATGGAACTGAGCCCAACACTGGCTGATACAAAGGCTGTTATTCCCAGAGATTCAGAGCTACAGGTGTACTCTCATATCATTGTACAGATAGTCAAGAAGTACCAGCAGCATTTCAACCATAGACTTGTCTGAATCACACAGCCAATACTTCACACCATGGACATTATAAATCATTTCTACAATGACCTACACAGCAGACAGGAAACGTGACAATTAGATCAACAAAAGGCTGAATCAAACTGCTGAAACTCTCCCCTCTATTTAAACTATAAGGCAGTATTAGCCTACATGGCAGGAAGTACCTGTTCCCATTAGTTCATTCTGATGATAAATAAACGAACAACTAAAATATGTCAGTGACGGCCATTTCAGATTGAATTAAATAGACCCCGACATCAAAATAATAAGAAATGTTGCAAATGACAGAGGCTTAGAATGACAGAGAAGATTTACTAGTAGGCCTAGAAATATCTGGGACGTGTTCATTTTAGGGCCCGCAACGGAAAACATTTAAAAACATTTTGCAACTGAAAATGAAAATAAGTGTTTCCATTGTCCAAGTCCTTCCCCGTTTCAGTCCGTTTTCATCCGTTTGGTGCCTAATGAACATGACCCAGGTCTGCGACCAGGACCAGGCAAAGACCAAGGGCCCTATTCAAACTGGTGCCCAGGCTATCTGGTGTTTCCTTGAGTAGTACGTCACTCCAAGCATGCAAGTGGGATTTATTTTAAAACCAGACCGAATAGGGTCCAATTTATCTATTTTTAACCCAGACCTGATTGAATAGGGACCCAATTTATATATATATTTTTCCAACGACACCTCTGCCAGAGCTGTGTTAGTAGAGTAGCATAGCCTTTTGTTAAGATTAGCATTGCAGTGGCCACTGATGGTCATTCCGCTTTATTGCTGCTGCATACCATTGGAATGATGGCAATGGCGGTCTCTTGTTCTGGCCTGTTACAATGTACCTGCATATCACGCCACTATAGCCATTCATTCGTTGAACGGTAGTAGGATGAACATTACATCGCCACTATAACCCCCTCCAGGTCTATTATCTGTAAACATCCCAAAGTCACTTGCAAAAATAGTTTGCATACGTCTTTGGCTGAGTGCATTGAAGGCAATAGCTGCACGGACAATTACAATTGATCTCAAAACCCCCATGGATGCAAACCCCAAACGCCACCCTATTCCCTATTTAGTGCACTACTTTTGACCGGGACGCACAGAAAGTATGGGTTCTCTGAAGTTGGCACACAAAGTAGTGCACTATATATATATATAGTGAATATTACTGCCATTTGGGACGCAACCCATGTATCTAAACAGAATCAGGTCAAATGGACCCCAGCCCCTAAACTTCAGACAACATTTGCACCGCTCTATTCGGTGCATTGGAACTTGGTCTGGGGGAATAATCATGCTCAGTCTATCTATTGTCTTTCATGTCCTCTTAGTGATATGACATCTTATTCTAGGTAGGAGTGCTATGTACAAGCAACAAGCATTGTACCACCACCATTCACATAAATATCCTTATAAATCAGTCACACAAATATCCTTATAATCTATTCCATTTACAACTACTTGGTCCATCATTTTTCAGAAATAATTAAAAAGTTCACAGTATAACTTATAAAGTTTTAACATTCTTACATATCATCTGCCGTATACTGCAGCTTGAATTGCAGATATGATCAAATCCGTTGGATATAATTGGATACTCTAATTACATGCCAGAGAATGGGTTGACATTACACTTAATTAATGGACTAATATTAAACGCAAACCGATCTTGAATCTTGTGACCAATGAACCACTTTTAAAAGTTTGCATAGATAGAAACCTTTCAAACTGACCAATTAATGCTGAAATTGACTCAATCAGAAAGCTGATTATTGACCATTGGGAGCTTCAGATCTTTCCACAGGGGGGTTGGAAGATAAGGGACATTTCCTTGTATAGCTTTTCTTCTTCATTCCCCCAGAAAGATGGGAGTCCCGTTTAGTAAAAGAACCGCTGCCTAGATGTCAGTCGATGTATTGTGACAGCCACCTGAAGCCATCTCCATAGCCCTGCTTCTTCAGGACACTGCACATGAAGATCTCCAGAGGTCGTACCTGCAGATCCTTCAATGACACATTACTCTGGGAGAAGAACACAAGGTCAGCGGTTAAAGACCACTCCAGCTATTTATTTTTTTACTTTTCCTGTTGAAAAACATTATCCCAAGTATAAATACAGTAATGTACACACACTTGTGCCATGTCATAACATACCTGGACCACCTATTGAGATGTGCATTTTGTTAAGTAAATCAGGTGTTTAATGAGGTGAAAATATACTGGAGTTCCACTATCATTTTCTACCACATACCTATAATATAATATAATATGCCATTTAGCAGACGCTTTTATCCAAAGCGACCTACAGTCATCCGTGCATACATTATTTTTTTTTAAATTTTATGGGTGGTCCCGGGGATCGAACCCACTACCTTGGCGTTACAAGCGCCGTGCTCTACCAGCTGAGCACGGCGCTTGTAACATGAATACTAAAGAACATGAATACTGTCCCACACACATATAATTCAGACACACACGGTAGTTGTGTTATACACTCATCTGAAATGGCCTTTAAGAAAAAATATAACGATGAACCATATATACAAATCCCATAGGCCATGTCTATCTCTATGATGCTTACCTTTCCAGTGCATTGACCGTCGAGAGCGAACGCCTCTCTCAGTCCCCCCTCACTGATGGCTTCAGGACGGTCTATTTTGTTCCCCAGGACCAGCACGGGCACAGAGAGGATGGTCTCATCTGCTAACAGAGCCTGAACACACACACACACACACAC
This sequence comes from Coregonus lavaretus, assembly GCF_964263955.1. Classification (NCBI taxonomy): domain Eukaryota; kingdom Metazoa; phylum Chordata; class Actinopteri; order Salmoniformes; family Salmonidae; genus Coregonus; species Coregonus lavaretus. The sequence goes on from NW_028156546.1 coordinate 408,974, forward strand.
ACACACAGGGGAAAGAGGTTCAGTAATGAGACAGAGATGGGACAGTGAGAATGATTGTTGTGTGTCCTGGACTAACCTGCATTGATTGCTGCCTCACTGTGTGGGTTTTGTGTATGCATTTTTCACAATGAATATGTTGGTAAATGAGGCCCATTGTGCGCAATGGAAGTGACTTACATCAAGTTCGATCTTGGATTCTGTAAGGCGGTCATGATCAGCACAGTCAACCAGAAAGACAACTCCATTGATAGCCGGCAGATAGTTCTTCCAAACTCTTCTAGCTGTGAAAGAGACAGAAGATGTAGCACATTATGTAATGTGTCAAGATGCTGACCAAACCCTAGAAAGACAATGTAATGTCTCAAGATGCTGACCAAACCCTAGAAAGACGCAGTGGCCAACTTAGTTAGGCCTAAGTCTTACCTTGTACGTGACCGCCCAGATCAAACGTGGTGAATGTCATTCCAGCTATTGTCAACTCTTCCGATGCTTCAAGGAGAAACAAAACACATTTAAAATCACTGACATTGTGTTCACTCCATTTACTGAACTTAAAACAACCCAATAATATACTTAGAAATGATGCTGCTTACTTGGATGCAACGTGGGCACATGCTGTCCAAGTCTGTCATCTTTCAGCATATGCAGAAGGGTCGTTTTACCAGCATTATCCAACCCCAGGAAAACCAGCTTCCCAGACTTTTTGTACAACCCTGGGAAAGTACATTGATAATGTAACGTTTGAGTTGGAAACACACACCACTCATTGTGACATGCAGTTATACTGACAATACATTTGAAGTCAAGTCTGAGATTACCTAAAAACTGTAGCACACCACTAAAGCCTCTGTAGATCCAATCAAAGAGGAATGACATTTCAGTGGTCTTTGCCTAAGGAAGAAGACAATCGGGAAGTTAGCTAGCTAGCTAGCTAGCAAACACACTGACAACTTGTCCAGACGGGATCAACTTGTCTCACTGGATCAGCAGCATTTTGACAGTGCATCATGACTATATGGATAGCTACAGGCTCTCTTTACATAAGCAAATGCACTTGTTACTGCTGCTAGCCAGCTTTAGGTTTGTCAACAAAAATACAAGTATTTTCTTATCCTAGCATGCTAGTTAGCACCAGCTGTTAGCTAGCTAGCTAGCTCGGCTACGTGGCTATCAGCTTAGCTAAAACCCTGGGCTCATGTGGACTAAGGACTCACAGACAGACAGCTCTCTATTTCGAAGTAAAGGTATGACGGAACACAAGTAACGTTATGTAACTATATAAAAGACTGAATATTTTTGAATAAAGCTGCCAAATCTTACCTCTCCCTGTCGACAATGACAGCTTTGTGTAGATTTTTTTTTTAGCGGATTCGATAAACGAACAGCTGATTGTATTGTTCTTCGACGTGACTTGGGGAACTACCTAACCATCCTAGTGGCGCACTAGCGCCGCCTGCTGTGTGGGAGCTTACTGTAACAGGATTATGACGCTCACCTTTCACCTACCTTTCCCATAAAATACCTCAAATCCTCTGCATATATTATAAGCATTATATATAGACGTTTCATCTAGTAGCGCCCATCTTTTCCTCTTGGCAGTGGAGGAGTCTTGGATGAGTGATTCTTCGGCAGTTCTTTTCATGCTGTGATTGCTTGTAAGAGTCAACTTTAGAGAAACCATTTACATTTACATTTACGTCATTTAGCAGACGCTCTTATCCAGAGCGACTTACAAATAGGTGCATTCACCCTATAACCAGTGGGATAACCACTTTACAATATATATATATTTTTTTTTAGAGGGGGGGGGGGGGGGGGGGTATAGAATGATTACTTTATCCTACCCCAGGTATTCCTTAAAGAGGTGGGGTTTCAAATGTCTCCGGAAGGTGGTGAGTGACTCCGCTGTCCTGGCGTCGTGAGGGAGCTTGTTCCACCATTGGGGTGCCAGAGCAGCGAACAGTTTTGACTGGGCATTTCTATTCTTTACATTCAACACACCTGTTTAAACTGCTTTTCTTATGTCTGTTATAAGGCTTGCATTATGATACATGACCACGAGATACCAGTAAAGACCATGCTCAGAACAGGAGGAGGGGGGTGTGGTGATGGTATTTATTTTCAGATTTATGACCATTTTCAGGTTTCAGTATCAAACAACATGATGCAAGACACAGTAAAGTGTATAGGTTTAGACAGACTATAAAGGTCATATTATTACAAATGTCTATTTGTACCTGGGAAACATAATAAACATAATGAGCAGGCTTACTTGGGTTGAGTACTTGTCATGTTAAGATGATAAGCATCAATCACAATTTATACTAAAAATGGGAAACTGTAATTATACTAAAAATGTTTTCTGTAATTTTCAAGTATATTCTTCTGTTCAGGTGAGAAAGCATTTTGGTCCAATCTGAAGGCTCTTCTTTCTGGGTCAGTTAACTTAGACGTAGAACCATTTGTCAACTGAGAAAATAAGTAGAAAATGTTCCATTGTAAGTGTGAAATCCAACAAAGTTGAATATAGATAGTAAATAAATCGCAGGTGTATTGAATTAAAATAAGATTAATTTAACGTCAAAGCACATACCAATGGAATTAATGAACAAAATAAATACACACCTGCACTGGGAATAGGGTCTTCAGGGCCAAAAGCACCTGCCTACAATACAATGTAAAATGTAAATGTAAAAATATCATTATTATCTATATTATCTATCAAGCACACATGAATATTGCAGCTAGGCTGTTTTAGTATGATAAACAAAATAGTATGATAAGTGAAAGGAACTCACGGCATCAACAACAGCCTTAGCATCAGTAGTGGAACAGCAGAACGGACTATCTGCGACACTGGTGTTTGTACTGGATCAGTGTTCCGAGAAACAGGAAATGGGAGAAAAACACAAACAGAACTGTTTCAGCTGAGAATAAAAACGATGCCTCTGTAAAAAAAAAAAAAAAAAGTCATTGACTGAACTAAAATGGCTCCTTTTGCTTTATCGTTATCAGCATCAATGACAGCCCATTGAACAGATGGTCATATTACACGGAGATTGTGAATCTATATCTCAGTCTCACCAGTTCAGATCTCCAGCATTGGTCTTTTTGGAGATCAGCGCCTTCCAAAACTCATGAGTTTCCTTGACTGTCTTAAGAGCAAAGTCCTGGAAAAAATAATGTCAAATTATTATTTAAAAACTGCATACACCTCCACTATACTACTCTCTGTACTGAGTAGAAAGTAGGCTGCGTCCCAAATGGCCCCTTAGTCCCTTTATAGTGCACTTCTTTTGACCAGGGCCCATCAAAAGTAGTGCACTATATAGGGAATAGAGTTCCACCCTTGGTATGTTCCATATTTCAATAAAAAAGAGTAACAATGTGTACTTACACTGTAATACACTGTTTTATTCTGTTATGTGTGATTGAGTTTACAAATACCCTGTCCTATGAATGATTTAGAGCAGGGGTGTCAAACGCATTTCTTTCCCAGGGGGCCGCATTCGGTCTTCAACGAGGTCCGGTGGGCCGCACTGAAAATTGGTTATATTTCCACGGCGTCAAAATTTGCTACAAATAGTCCTCTAACCATGGTTTAGGGAATGTTCTATGCTCCCTGACTGTCTAGCTTTCATTTAGGTGATTATTAGCGAGCTGGACACAGTCAAGAAACTGTATGAATGTAGGTCCATTATCATTTCTACACAGTTTCTATTTGTTTTTAGTCATTTTAAAGTATATTGAGTTCGTTTTCCTACACACGTTTCTTTTACTCAAACCACCCGTGGGCCGGATTGGACCCCCTCGCGGGGGCCGGATTGAACCCCCTCGCGGGCTGGATTGGACCCCCTCGCGAGCCGGATTGGACCCCCTCGCGGGCCGGATTTGACCCCCTTCGGCCTGCGGGCCATATGTTTGACATCCCTGATTTAGAGGAAGAATCAAATAGTAACTGACATCAATATAAATGTCTTGTTATTGTCATTGGGCATTGCTGTTGTAGGCCTACTGTCAGTAAAAACAGGTGAAAACTGTATTTTTACCCGGTCCTTGAACTCTCCGTTAAATGCAAACTGGTTCTCGGGTTTTCCATCAGGAACTTTATATTTTTTGAACCACTCAAACGTAGCTTCCAGATACCCAGGCTTGAGTCTTCTTACGTCATCAATATCTGCATTGATCACACGAAAGATTTTGCATTTCATTGTTAGCCACAAACACATTTAAACACCCACTACTGTGTAACTGCTGATCAAATATCAGACAGACGTTCCGTCAGTGTCTTAAGGTCTCTGGAAGAAAGCAAGTAGCCTTGTCCAAGCCAGAATGACCCATCAACTCACTACATACTGACACCTGCTCCTGTTTCTGTAGCGTATAAATTCACCCCATGGACAGGATGCTAGTCTACTGAAGGGCCTAAAAAGAAATCAATATATAAATCCCATATATTATGAATACGTATTAGATGTCCTCCTCGTACTGTTAAAGTTGGTGGCCTCTGGATCCTCCATGTTGATGACGATGACTTTCCAGTCTGTTTCTCCTTCGTCGATCAGAGCCAGAGTGCCCAACACCTTGACTTTGATCACCTCTCCACGAGAGCACACCTCAAAATCACAAAGAGAGGGAAATGAAGAAGAGAGAGAGAGAGAGAGAGAGAGAGAGAGAGAGAGAGAGAGAGGAGAAAGAGAGAGAGATTGACAACATTAAATGAGAAGACTATGAATTAAGACAGTACATTCACACAAGCGTGTTACTTTGACAAGTAAAAAAAAAACACACACTGAATAAAAACAGACTCCATTCAATAAAGCTGTAGCCCAGTACCTTGTATCCTATGTCACAGATGTCAATAGGGTCATTGTCACCACAGCATCCTGTATCTCTGTCTTTGTGGCCTGGGTCCTCCCATGTCTGACAGTAAATAAAGATGAGAGGATTGAGAGAACAGTGATTGAATTAACTGCAACTTATAAAGGCGTTATAAAAGCATTCATAAACCCTATAGATGCTTCAGAAATCATTCATAGGCAAATCTCACGCTACAAAGGTACTGATAAGGACGGGCAAATTAGTGTTTTCTTTTATACTGTAATTTGATCAACTTTCAATACATTTCCCCAAGCTGTTTCCATTCTAGGGAGGCTGTAGGCCGTACATTTTACATTTTAGTCATTTAGCAGACGCTCTTATCCAGAGCGACTTACAGTTAGTGAGTGCATACATTTTTCATACTAGGCCCCCCGTGGGAAACGAACCCAAAACCCTGGCGTTGCAAGCGCCATGCTCTACCGACTGAGCTACAAGGCACTACTGCTGTACACCACTGGTTAACGCACCTGGGGGATGGCTCCATAATTCCAGATGTATCCTTTGTGTGGAAACACGTTGGCCACATAACGAAGGTTCCCCTTTTTGATATCTTGCTTCAATGGATTTAGAGGGTCTTTGGTGGCAATCTGAGGGCAATAATACATCATTAACATGAAACAATGAATGGAAATATTAAGTGACTGATGACTTTTTAACATACATTGAGCTAACAAAGGATCATACGACCTCAAGGCAAGTATTGAAACAAACCTCCATCTTTGCATTGGTCCATCTGGGCACCTCAACAACAGCATGGAAGATGTTCTGTTGGAGGAAATAGTCTGAGTTAACTCAACAACAGCATGGAAGATGTTCTGCTGGAGGAAATACTCTGAGTTAACTCAACAACAGCATGGAAGATGTTCTGCTGGAGGAAATAGTCTGAGTTAACTCAACAACAGCATGGAAGATGTTCTGCTGGAGGAAATAGTCTGAGTTAACTCAACAACAGCATGGAAGATGTTCTGTTGGAGGAAATAGTTAACTCAACAACAGCATGGAAGATGTTCTGCTGGAGGAAATAGTCTGAGTTAACTCAACAACAGCATGGAAGATGTTCTGCTAGAGGAAATAGTCTGAGTTAACTCAACAACAGCATGGAAGATGTTCTGCTGGAGGAAATAGTCTGAGTTAACTCAACAACAGCATGAAATATGTTCTGTTGGAGGAAATAGTCAAAGTTAACACAATTGTTTCAGATAGCACATTTCTATTGAAAAACAAAATTAAACAATGATTTGTGGTTAATCACACACACACACACACACACAAACACACACACACACACACACCAACAAGAATACCTGAGCTTCATCTGCATAAATTGGTATGTCATGGAATGGAGAGACGTATTTTCCATCAGTATTTCCTGTGTAGAGAGACAGTGATGAATGCACAGTATATCAGAAACATACTACTGTACTAATACATTCTGGTAACTTCAAACCACCTGATTATTAATTAACAGTAATGTGGGGGGACTTAACGCCAACATGGAACTCATCACCTCACATACTGACACACTGTAGATACCTATATTGTAGCATGAGAGCCACACTGTAGTCTGTACATGTCAAGCTGTATAGCTACAACCACTAAAGCTTAGTTCATCACACGCCAAGCTAGACACAGCTACAGTCTAATTCTTTAGCTTCGTATATATATATATATATATATATATATATATATATATATATATATATATACCAAACTATACGTTGATGTATTGAAAGAGCTGGTCACTCACTGAAGAACACCCTGTAGTCCAGTGTGTTGGGCTTGCCCCGCTCCTCGATGGTGAAGCTCATGTCTACTGCTTTATTTTGTCCAGTCTGCTTCCTGGTACTGCTGCTAGTTGGTGTGTTACCTGTAGGAGTAGACAATGGGAAGCCCATCTCCTCCTAATACAGGTTAACTAGCAGGTTAAGACCGTAGGTTGGAGAGTGAGGGAGTATGCGTAGGAGGCGTGCACACCTCTTAAGGCAATGGAAACGCAGGGCTTGGTGACGTCAGGCTTGATCTGTGTGTGTGTGTGTGTGTGTGTGTGAGACAACAGAAGTGTGTGTGTGTGTGTGGGGGGGGGGGGGCAATCCTATAAGGCTCTGTGTTAGTATGTGAACAAGGAACTACCTTCAACGTTACAATAACTGCACAGTTAAATATAGCCCAGTACATGGGTGAATGTAGACTCTTGAGAAAGCTATAATTGGCCCTTGGTAGTCTAACCTAATCTCTTTGCTCCATAGTCCTACTGCTTCCTTGTAAGTCCCTGATCCCTACTACTGTATAAGACAACAAGATCAGAGGCTGTTCAAAATACAACACATTACTTGTCCTCGCTTGGTAAGTGTGTTTGGATGCCCAGTTTCCTCCACAATGTAGTAGAGATACAATATAATAGCATTAGCTGGTGCAAATGTCAGGGCTTTTGAGTACCTTTTCATTCAAACTAAAACAGATGGAGCTGACTGGTAGTTAGAGATAGGCCAATTAAGACCATGCTTAAGTGTTATGCCCATGGCGTGACCTTTCACCACCTGTGTACGTCCCAAATGGCACCCTATTTCCTAAATAGTGCACTGCTTTTGACCAGAGATCTATGGTGCCTTAGGGCAATCTTACAGATTGTAAATGCAAATAAAATACATGATATCATTCACTTTATCTTTTGGATCTATATTCATGATAATAATCTAGTCTTCATGCTCTGAAAACAGATAATAACCTGGTCTTCATGCTCTGAAAACAGATAATAACCTGGTCTTCATGCTCTGAAAACAGATAATAACCTGGTCTTCATGCTCTGAAAACAGATAATAACCTGGTCTTCATGCTCTGAAAACAGATAATAACCTAGTCTTCATGCTCTGAAAACAGATAATAACCTGGTCTTCATGCTCTGAAAACAGATAATAACCTGGTCTTCATGCTCTGAAAACAGATAATAACCTAGTCTTCATGCTCTGAAAACAGATAATAACCTAGTCTTCATGCTCTGAAAACAGATAATAACCTGGTATTCATGCTCTGAAAACAGATAATAACCTGGTCTTCATGCTCTGAAAATAGATAATTTAATCATTTTTAAAATTCACACACAATGGGTACTGTAACGATCAACCAAACTATATAGACTACATTTAGCAAGCAAATTAATCCAAGGAGCTGATGAAATAAAATTTGGAATCAAAATATTTATTCAGTGTTTTCTAAATGAGTAAAGTAAGTCCATTCACAGAGGCATGTGAGCTACAACGTGGGTGTTGACAGTAAACTCAGACTGCTTGATTTCATTTCCCTCTACATAAGGAGAGACAGCACATCTCTCCAGTTATGCTGATAGGTTGAAGACTATAAAAAATATGTAGCACCTAATTGCCATTCCTTTGGTGATGAAAACACTGAGGCCCGTTGTTAATAAGGACTATGTACTAGGTGTAGCTCTTGATGTGCTCTGGAAAGGCTACTGTAAAGTGTAAACAGCAACATCTAGTCATCTCTCAACTGAGCCCACCTCAAATGGACTTTCAGCAATGGCAGCGACTACAGTAGGCCCACGTGTTCTGTTCTGGAGAGGCCTCAAGGTTGATAGTTCCCCTGCAGCAAACAGGATGGAAAAATGTAATGAAATAGAGGCCAAACAATCGAATCGCTGAAGAATCAAAAGCAATTAATTGTACTATTGAAAAAGTCTGAAGGCACAGCATGCAATCATCATTGTCTCTGGGTGTGGATAGAATGTCCATCTTAGAAGAAGACATGTTTCTAGTTGTCTGTTGTAGTTTGAATTTCAAATGTTTGAGGAAATTGCTGAATGGCAGTTAACAAGTTGTTGTCCAAAGGATTTGACTTCAAGTTGATCCACTTCAGAGCTGGCATGGCCTGCAACTTTTCCATGGGGAGTTCTGTGGGAGAGATGAGGAGATGACACATTATTAGACAATTGAGAAAGAGCCAATGAATGTTCAAAAGAGTCTGGTTCCTGATTCTCCACACTTCTCCTACTTCTCTGCACTTGCTCACTTTCTCTCACGGATTAAACAACGGTACAGCCAATTAACTCCCTACAGCCAATTCGAACACCAATCCAATGGTATTAACTTCCTCCAGCCAATTCTAACACCAATCCAATGGTATTAACTTCCTCCAGCCAATTCTAACACCAATCCAATGGTATTAACTTCCTCCAGCCAATTCTAACACCAATCCAATGGTATTAATGTCCTCCAGCCAATTCTAACACCAATCCAATGGTATTAACTTCCTCCAGCCAATTCTAACACCAATCCAATGGTATTAACTTCCTCCAGCCAATTCGAACACCAATCCAATGGTATTAACTTCCTCCAGCCAATTCTAACACCAATCCAATGCATTTAAATCCTTGGAAGAAGGGTAGAGAATGGGAATGCAGCACTGACTCCATCTTACCAGTGATATCATTCCCTTCCAGGTTGATCCTTTCCAGTGACTGGATCTCCGTCAGTCTCTCAGGGAAGACAGACAACTTGTTGTTGGCCAAGTTGATGCTGGTCAGATGCTCCAGCTCCCCAACTACGTCTGGCAGTTTAGTGATCACATTGCCGTGCAAGTCCAGTTCTGAAAAGGTATTGGAAAATACTGCTAAATCACTAGCTAACTTACCCGAATATTCCCTGCACAGATTCAACACATTCAGTCAAACATTTGTAGAATATTGGTGTATTAGGCTAGCCTGGTCCCAGATCTGTTTGTGCTCTTGCCGAAACAGACTGGCCCCAGGCTAGTGTTAGGCTGCTATACTGGCCCCAGGCTAGTGTTAGGCTGCTATACTGGCCCCAGGCTAGTGTTAGGCTGCTATACTGGCCCCAAGCTAGTGTTAGGCTGCTATACTGGCCCCAGGCTAGTGTTAGGCTGCTATACTGGCCCCAGGCTAGTGTTAGGCTGCTATACTGGCCCCAGGCTAGTGTTAGGCTGCTATACTGGCCCCAAGCTAGTGTTAGGCTGCTATACTGGCCCCAGGCTAGTGTTAGGCTGCTATACTGGCCCCAAGCTAGTGTTAGGCTGCTATACTGGCCCCAGGCTAGTGTTAGGCTGCTATACTGGCCCCAGGCTAGTGTTAGGCTACTATACTGGCCACCAAGCTAGTGTTAGGCTGCTATACTGGCCCCAGGCTAGTGTTAGGCTGCTTAACTGGCTCCAGGCTAGTGTTAGGCTGCTATACTGGCCCCAGGCTAGTGTTAGGCTGCTATACTGGCCCCAGGCTAGTGTTAGGCTGCTATACTGGCCACCAAGCTAGTGTTAGGCTGCTATACTGGCCCCAGGCTAGTGTTAGGCTGCTATACTGGCCCCAAGCTAGTGTTAGGCTGCTATACTGGCCCCAGGCTAGTGGTAGGCTGCTATACTGGCCCCAGGCTAGTGTTAGGCTGCTATACTGGCCCCAGGCTAGTGTTAGGCTGCTATACTGGCCCCAGGCTAGTGTTAGGCTGCTATACTGGCCACCAAGCTAGTGTTAGGCTGCTATACTGGCCCCAGGCTAGTGTTAGGCTGCTATTACAAAGACGTATGCTACCTTAAAGATAAAGGCTTTAAGGCTATCAATCTGATAACTTGTGATAGTGTTATGTAAAAGGCCCCTCCACTAAATCATGTTTAGTTAGGGGGGGAAGTATGCATGTATAGCTACCTCTCAATTGAGTGAAGGTTTTGAAGAATTTGCCAGTAACTCCCTTCATCTCATTGTCAGCCAACGTGACGATGTGTATCTTCTCTGCAACGCTGTTGAGGACCCTGAATACGCCATCTGGGAAACTTATCAGTTTGCAGTTCGACAGATCTAAAGACATAAAGGAGAACAATTAGGAATGGCCATGATCGAATCCCAAATGGCACCCTATTCCCTATTTAGTGCACTACTTTTGACCAAGGCCCATAGGGCTCTGTTCAAAACTAGTGCACTACATAGGGAATACGGTGGTATTTGGGATGCACATATGAGAAAGCATGGCCTAGAGCTGAAGAAGATTAGTGTTATATTGAAGAGGGGATTTTCAATATAAACTTTACAGTCATACCTCCAATCATTGTTCAAATCTAACGTTACTGCAACCCTCTGGTTCTTATGTCAAATATGCAATTAACTTCACGACAATATAATTGATTGCCATAGTCAGGCTGAGAGGACAACATAATATCATCCTGGAAGTAGAACTTTTGGTAACACATTTACTGTCATCTGCTGGCCAGAAGTAGTACGACTCAACATGCTGGAGAGACACTACATGATCAAAGGTATGTGGACACCTGCTCATCGAACATCTCATTCCAAAATCATGGGTATTAATATGGAGTTGGTCCCCCCCCTTTGCTGCTATAACAGCCTCCACTCTTCTGGGAAGGCTTTCCACTAGATGTTGGAACATTGCTGAGGGGACTTGCTTCCATTCAGCCACAAGAGCATTAGTGAGGTCGGGCACTGATGTTGGGCGATTAGGCCTGGCTCGCAGTCGGCGTTCCAATTCATCCCAAAGGTTTTCAATGGGGTTGAGGTCAGGGCTCTGTGCAGGCTAGTCAAGTTCTTCCACACTGATCTCGACAAACCATTTCTGTATGGACCTCCTTTGTACACGGGGGCATTGTCATGCTGATGGTGCCACGTTGAAAGTCACTGAGCTCTTCAGTAAGGCCATTGTAATGTCAATGTTTGTCTATGGAGATTGCATGGCTGTGTGCTCGATTTTATAAACCTGTCAGCAACGGGTGTGGCTGAAATGGCCGAATCCACTAATTTTAAGGGGTGTCCCATATACTTTTGTATATATAGTGTCCCTGTAGATCAGGGATCATCAACTAGATTCAGCCGCCAGACTATTTTTCCTGGAGTGGATGGTCAGGTGGCCGGAACATAATTAGAAATCATTTTTAGACTGCAAATGTACTGCAAGAAGCCCAAACAGATATAAAGTTTGATTCAAACATGATCATTTCAAACCTTGCTTACATTTGTATATGATCAGATGGCTCTCTATTATGCGTGGGAATACTTGGGAACAGATTTCTTAAATTAAATCACTTGGAGCTGATTTCCTGGTATTTTTAAAGTATTTTATGTCCAACAAATGAAAATTCCACATTACAAAAAAATTAAAAATTATAATTATACAAAACATTTGCTCAGAACACTTGGGGGGCCAAATAAAACCACCCGTGGGCCAAATGCTTATAAATGGCTTTTAATTCCACTTGAAAAAATTAAGATATCCAGTAACATATTTCTTTCCATACAGTGCATCCCAAATGACACCCTATTCCCTTTATAGTGCACTACTTTGGAACCAGAAACCCTATGGGCCCTGTTCAAAACTAGTGTAGTATATAGGTGTCACGGATTCTGCCGAGGCTGCCCCTCCTCCTTGCTCGGGCAGGCTTCGGCGTTCGTCGTCACCGGAATACTAGCTGCTGCCGATCTAAGTTCTCTGTTTCTATGTTGCACCTGTTGTCTGATTGTCACACACCTGTTGCCCATTATGTGATCACTCCTTCCCTATTTAACCCAGTGGCTCCCATTGTGTTTTGTGCGTGGTTGTTTTCGTTTCGTGTGTCGTTTGTGAGCGGGTTAGTTCCTCCCTGTGTGGAGAGATTTCTGTATTGTATTTCTTTACTCATTTCTCAGTAAAGTACGTTTCTTCGAGTTCTGTGTCCTGCGCCTGACTTCGACCCACCGCATTACACTGACACTCGTGACAATAGGGAATAGTATCTTCCTTTTCTGTCTTATGTACAAGGCAAAGGGTGGCTACCTTGAAGAATCTCAAATATAAAATATATTTAGATTTGTTTAACACCTTTTTGGGTTACTACATGATTCCATATGTGTTATTTCATCGTTTTGATGTCTTCACTATTATTCTACAATGTAGAAAATAGTAAAAATAAAGAAAAACCCTGGAATGAGTAGGTGTGTCCAAACTTTTGACTGGTACTGTATGTAAAGGATTTAATTCACTTACCCAGAGTATCTTTCTCCTCCTCCACTGTCGCATTGACTCTCCGGGCAACATTGGCCACAGCCTCTGCCATTATGCTAGGTCTACGTATCTCACCTGGGGTAGAGAGGGGAGAGGTCGTTGTAATACTTCAGACAAACATTTTCAAACCAGACATTTTCAACTGAATTTTCTTTGGCATATTAAAATATTATTCATCAGGTTAACAAGTTGTTGTTTCTCCATGTAATTTGGTAATGAGATATTTTTAACATGTTACCAGATCATGCATACAAGCTTGCTAGTTGCAACTTTGTGTCAAGGACTCCTCTATTGTACATTGGAATGTTACAATGAATCTTGTTCAATATGTCAGCCACTGCTGCAACGTTGTGTCCTCTTCACAAAGTTCACAGAAAGCACATGAAGAACTTGATGACCTGTCCTACGTCGAGTTATAGGCTAGCTACAACCGTTAGTTAGCTATTAAAGCAAGCTTAATTCGTAGTAATAGTTAAATTGCTAGTTTCCTAATGTAGCCTACTCATAATTCCACAAACGACGTCCGGGTGGGGAGCTGTATAATAGATAGTGCAATAGAATAAGCATATATAAACGTAGATGCATCAATCTACCCCTAAACTTGAACTGTGGTTGACAGCTGCGAAAGTTAGCGAGTCAGTGCAAGCTCTGTCCAATCAAATCCATTCATTCTCAAACACATTTGGCGACAGACTATTTTTAGCCAAAGAGATACAACGAGATAAAGACTATCAATGCACTTTTCAGATGACCTGTTCCGACGTTATTGTTCAAATCAGTCCAATACGTTAAAATACTTTGTTTTTGTGGGCCATTTGACTTTAAAGACACTATTTAAGCCTCTTGCTTCCGTCAAGATTTACATCGCGTCTACAGTCCAACCTACCGTATTGACGAGAGTCAAAGGCGCGCAAGGAAGTTTCAGAGAGATAACTGAGAACTACAGATCTAAATTCAGCCCATATTTTACGCAGGATTGATCTGTATGAATATCAGGCTGTAACGGGGTGTTACGTTGTATCAAGTTGTGTCATCACAGTGTACAGTGCATCAGCACTATTCGCACACATGCGACTAAGATCAACTGATTGTTGAGTTATAACAGTATAAAAACTGAAGTTCAGAGTTTCACCTACCTTAGGATCCTGGTTAGGGCTTCGCCCGCTGTGTAAGGACAGAGTTGTACTGCCACATACACTATTCTGGAAACCCCCTGACTGGTCAACTATTCAGTGTGCTTTGTCAATGGTCCTGAAGACAATGGCCATGTATTGATAGGTACTCTCTGTTCATTCACAACATTTCATCACTCATGGTGAATAGCATGCCAGGTGAATGAGGCCAGAAGATGCAGTTAGTGCATATACTTTTTTTGCAAGTGTTCCCCGGTTATTGAGCAGTTACACATTAGTTATTACATAGTACTTGATATTTTCTGTTGTATTTCTGACTTTATGTTTTGTTTTACCCCATATGTAACTCTGTGTTGTTGTTTTTTATCGCACTGCTTTGCTTTATCTTGGCCAGGTCGCAGTTGTAAATGAGAACTTGTTCTCAACTGGCTTACCTGGTTAAATAAAGGTGAAATAAAACATTAAAATAAATATCTGATTTAGTTATTGAGAAGTAGGATATTTACAGTGAGATACGCTTATTTACATTCCTGAACTTTTGGGGCATTTATTTTGGTGTATTTATTAGTAATTTTGAGAAAAAAGAGAGAAGAGAGTTTTCGTTCATTCTAAAAACTGAAATTCCATCCACCTTTATTGTTTATTTTGTGTCAGGAATGAGTTTTTTTGTGGTAGTTTCAGGTAAATATGCGAACAATCCAGCACAGTGCATCGCTCAACTCAGAGAACTCCAGAACCCATGGAATTAGAATGAATGAATATTCCCAACTGAGTTCACAGCAGGTCATTCTAGTGAATGTACATATCATGGTTTTCATAGACAAGAGTCAAACGCATATGTTGTGTTACTAATGAATGAATAACATGAGAAAAAATACATACACTTTAATCAGCTAACAAAATAGTTTTACAAAATCAAACATACAGTCGTGGTCAAAAGTTTTGAGAATGACACAAATATTGGTCTTCACAAAGTTCGCTGCTTCAGTGTTATGAGATATTTTTGTCAGATGTTACTATGGTATACTGAAGTATAATTACAAGCATTCCATAAGTTTCAAAGGCTTTTATTGACAATTACATTAAGTTTATGCAAAGAGTCAATATTTCCAGTGTTGACCCTTCTTTTTCAAGACCTCTGCAATCCGCCCTGGCATGCTGTCAATTAACTTTTGGGCCACATCCTGACTGATGGCAGCCCATTCTTGCATAATCAATGCTTGGAGTTTGTCAGAATTTGTGGGTTTTTGTTTGTCCACCCGCCTCTTGAGGATTGACCACAAGTTCTCAATGGGATTAAGGTCTGGGGAGTTTCCTGGCCATGGACCCAAAATGTCGATGTTTTGTTCCCCGAGCCACTTAGTTATCACTTTTGCCTTATGGCAAGGTGCTCCATCATGCTGCAAAAGGCATTCTTTATTCATGGCTGTGTTCTTAGGCATAATTGTGAGTGAGCCCACTCCCTTGGCTGAGAAGCAACCCCACACATGAATGGTCTCAGGATGCTTTACTGTTGGCATGACACAGGACTGATGATAGCGCTCACCTTGTCTTCTCCGGACAAGGTGTTTTCCGGATGCCCCAAACAATCGGAAAGAGGATTCATCAGAGAAAATGACTTTACCCCAGTCCTCAGCAGTCCAATCCCTGTACCCTTTGCAGAATATCAGTCTGTCCCTGATGTTTTTCCTGGAGAGAAGTGGCTTCTTTGCTGCCCTTCTTGACACCAGGCCATCCTCCAAAAATCTTCGCCTCACTGTGCATGCAGATGCACTCACACCTGCCTGCTGCCATTCCTGAGCAAGCTCTGCACTGGTGGTGCCCCGATCCCGCAGCTGAATCAACTTTAGGAGACGGTCCTGGCGCTTGCTGGACTTTCTTGGGTGCCCTGATGCCTTCTTCACAACAATTGAACCTCTCTCCTTGAAGTTCTTGACGATCCTATAAATGGTTGATTTAGGTGCAATCTTACTAGCAGCAATATCCTTGCCTGTGAAGCCTTTTTTGTTTTGTGCAAAGCAATGATGACGGCACGTGTTTCCTTAACTCAATCAGCATGACAGAGTGATCTCCAGCCTTGTCCTCGTCAACACTCTCACCTGTGTTAACGAGAGAATCACTGACATGATGGCAGCTGGTCCTTTTGTGGCAGGGCTGAAATGCAGTGGAAATGTTTTTTGGAGATTATGTTCATTTTCATGGCAAATAGGGACTTTGCAATTCTGATCACTCTGATCACTCTTCATGACATTCTGGAGTATATGCAAATTTCCATCATCAAAACTGAGGCAGCAGACTTTGTGAAAATTAGTATTTGTGTCATTCTCAAAACGTTTGACGACGACTGTATTAATTATGAAATCCTCCTAAAACAGAGAGAGCAATAAATTAACATAAATACCCAAACTTTATTTTAGTATTATTTACAATAAATATAATGTACCTGTTCCGTTACACCCAGTAGGTGTCTACTATAGTGTAAATAGTGCTTGAATAGTGAATAACATCACCATTTCCTATGACTTCTAATGAAATGGCAGGTCTTCTTACTGATTCCTAAAATCCAAAGCAGTCACATTCGGAGAGAAAATCCATCCTGTACATATACAGGCTTTCTAAACATACAGGACATCTGCCATACCGCTTGAGGAGTGCACAGTCACAATAATCAAAGAGCTTACACAAAGTGTTTTCTTATTGTTTTCAACCATCTGATACAGACTCTTGGATATCAGTTCTGTCAGTGAAATTCCACTCTAAAGTTCCGGAACCCTCAGTTGTGTGTCCAAAAGGAGATGAGCGGTAGCCTAGTCTCTTCTCAAGCAGTCGTGAGAAGACGCCCAGGCTTTGCTCACATCGTTTCTTTACTGAAGGTAAAGGTAAAAGCCTGTGACGGGGCTACAGGCAGCCACATTCATCCACAGTCATGTCCTCGTGATGGCGAAGCAGCATTTCTCCATTCTCATAATACAGCATGCTCAGAGGACTCGTCTTGGTGGGGGCGCAACACGCAGAGGGAAGCCGCTCAGGCTGGTAGTGTTTTAGTAGACTCTGGAGGAAAAAAGAGACAAGACGCAATCTGTGAGCAAAAATGTCCAAACAACTTCAAATAGGTATGAAGCATTGCCACAGTATCTAGCAATGGTCAAATAATCAATGAGCTTTGTACAGTTAAGCTATTCGCTGCTATTCGCTGCTCTGGCACCCCAATGGTGGAACAAGCTCCCCCACGACGCCAGGACAGCGGAGTCACTGACCACATTCCGGAGACACTTGAAACCCTACCTCTTTAAGGAATACCTGCAATAGTATAAAAGTAATCCTTCTACCCCTCCCCCACCCCCCCATAAAAAATAAAGTGCTTGTCCCACTGGCTATCTTACAGTGAGGGAAAAAAGTATTTGATCCCCTGCTGATTTTGTATGTTTGTATGTTTGTATGATTCCAAACTCTCCACCATGGCCAAGACCAAAGAGCTCTCCAAGGATGTCAGGGACAAGATTGTAGACTTACACAAGGCTGGAATGGGCTACAAGACCATCGCCAAGCAGCTTGGTGAGAAGGTGACAACAGTTGGTGCGATTATTCGCAAATGGAAGAAACACAAAAGAACTGTCAATCTCCCTTGGCCTGGGGCTCCATGCAAGATCTCACCTCGTGGAGTTGCAATGATCATGAGAACGGTGAGGAATCAGCCCAGAACTACACAGGAGGATCTTGTCAATGATCTCAAGGCAGCTGGGACCATAGTCACCAAGAAAACAATTGGTAATACACTACGCCGTCAAGGACTGAAATCCTGCAGCGCCCGCAAGGTCCCCCTGCTCAAGAAAGCACATATACAGGGCCATCTGAAGTTTGCCAATGAACATCTGAATGATTCAGAGGAGATCTGGGTGAAAGTGTTGTGGTCAGATGAGACCAAAATCGAGCTCTTTGGCATCAACTCAACTCGCCGTGTTTTGAGGAGGAGGAATGCTGCCTATGACCCCAAGAACACCACCCCCACCGTCAAACATGGAGGTGGAAACATTATTGCTTTGGGGGTGTTTTTCTGCTAAGCGGACAGGATAACTTCACCGCATCAAAGGGACGATGGACGGGGCCATGTACCGTCAAATCTTGTGTGAGAACCTCCTTCCCTCAGCCAGGGCATTGAAAATGGGTCGTGGATGGGTATTCCAGCATGACAATGACCCAAAACACACGGCCAAGGCAACAAAGGAGTGGCTCAAGAAGAAGCACATTAAGGTCCTGGAGTGGCCTAGCCAGTCTCCAGACCTTAATCCCATAGAAAATCTGTGGAGGGAGCTGAAGGTTCGAGTTGCCAAACGTCAGCCTCGAAACCGAGTTGCCAAACGTCAGCCTCGAAACCTTAATGACTTGGAGAAGATCTGCAAAGAGGAGTGGAACAAAATCCCTCCTGAGATGTGTGCAAACCTGGTGGCCAACTACAAGAAACGTCTGACCTCTGTGATTGCCAACAAGGGTTTTGCCACCAAGTACTAAGTCATGTTTTGCAGAGGGGTCAAATACTTATTTCCCTCATTAAAATGCAAATCAATTTATAAAAAAATTTACATGCGTTTTTCTGGATTTTTTTTGTTATTATTCTGTCTCTCACTGTTCAAATAAAATAAAATTATAGACTGATTATGTCTTTGTCAGTGGGCAAATGTACAAAATCAGCAGGGGATCAAATACTTTCTTCCCTCACTGTAAGTTGAATGCACCAATTTGTAAGTCGCTCTGGATAAGAGCGTTTGCTAAATGACGTAAATGTAAATATACATTTGAAAACAGTATATTATTTGACACGTTTTGGAAAATCCCGTAGAAACACATTGAAACTTACCTGCATGTAAGCATGATTTGTTGGGTTCAAGTCTTCTCCCAGAGGACTTGGACAGATCCCCTCACATCGATAGGCATTATACTTCTTTGGGAAGACGATCCAGGACCCCCAGCCTATCTGATTGAAGTCTACATGCATATCAACTCTTCGACAGAGCGACGGGTCAATCTCATTGTTTCTGCTGGACACCTCTGGACCTCTCATGGCCGGTGGATCCCTCTGGCCTGAGTGGCCCCTTTTTGTCCTGTGTCTCTTCGGCCTGCGGACCTTCTTGGGCTCGGTGGTGGACAGGAACTTGGACTGTTCGGCTGTGTGGAGGAGGCTAGCCTTGGCCCGGCAGCCCTCCTCTGACCCTGTATGAGAGAAGACAACCAGCAAGGCTCTGTCGCTCACACGCTGACTCTGCTGTGTTCTAGACCCAGCCAACTGGACAGGGTTCTGCTGTGTTCTAGACCCAGCCAACTGGACAGGGTTCTGCTGTGTTTCAGACCCAGCCAACTGGACAGGGTTCTGCTGTGTTTTAGATCCAGCCAACTGGACAGGGTTCTGCTGTGTTTCAGACCCAGCCAACTGGACAGGGTTCTGCTGTGTTTCAGACCCAGCCAACTGGACAGGGTTGGGGAAGAACACATCTCTCTTTGTCTTGTTTGGTGATCTCCTCTTCCTTGAGCTCCTGGAGACCTGTTTCTGGCCGAGCCAGTTCAACAGTGGACCAGTGAGGTTGTAAACCTTCCAGTGCTGAGAGGAGGTGATCACAGAGGAGACAGAGAGATATCCCACCAGCTGGTGTTCCTGGCAGATCCCCTGTGTCTGCCTGCACGGGTAGTCGTGGTGATGGTAGATCTCCACGGTAATGTTGGAAGCCCTCGTCGCTCGGGGAAACCTGAACCTGAGCTCTGCAGCTTGGATCTGGTCGTCGGCCAATAAGGTGGTTAGGTCAAAGGTTGCAGTCCAGCGTCGGTGTCTGTGAGACAAACCTATTGTGAAGAAGAAGAAAAAACAGATTGTTCAGAATTTGCACTGACTAGTTCTTCTTTGAACATTATCATCTGGTCTGGTCTCTCACGTCAACTATGTACTCACATATACGTCTTTAGACAAGCATACATCCCAGTTATCCATCTGAACCACCATACAACGTTAAGTAGTTATATAATCAAAAGATTTGTTTTTATATCACCCATCTTTTTCAAACCCTTTAATGGTCAACTAAGGGTAAAAGAGATTATAATACATTTATACTTATAAAAAAGAGCTCTTAAACAACCATAGAGCTCATGAATAAACTGTTAATTTAGGAGGAATACACATGTTCTATTCAATCCTGGACAGCAATTCAGGCAGAGTATTTAGCATATTGGTTCTGGTTTACATCTAAGTAGTCAGAATGAATCATGCTTGTATTCTAAAAACAATATTGTTTTAATATTTTTAAAGAAATACCATTTTAGAACTAGGCAAAGCATGTTTGAGCATGTTTACAAATAGAAACTTTACTTCAATGCAACTAGGCAACTAGTTTGTGGATTAATCTACCATCGGCTGGGGTCAACATCAACATGTGTGAATTAGGACATGAATTGTGATGCAAAGAAGAACAAGGCATTGAGGTGTGGTACAAAATTCATCAAGAAGATTAAACACTATTGTACTATTGTCCCAATGTAATTGTAACGTTGCTATTGATAATCTATTTGTTGATTAAAGGTACTGTACCAAAACATCTACATTCGTTTAGCCTAGATGAGATGGGTCTGTTTTGCTCAGTCAGTTTCGAACACTAAGTCTGATCTGATGGCTGGGGAAATAAAAAGTATGAAGATTAAGGGACAACGGCAGGAGGACGAGGCTAGGCCTAATCCACTCAAAGTAAACACCGGATCGAAACCAATCATTTAACACGTCCTTAGCTCGGCTTCCGCATATCCTCCATTCAAACAAATAGGTAACAACTATGACACCTAGCAGTGATGTTAAATTAGATTCAGTGGTGTTGGGGAGCCGAGCCACCGGCGGAGCGGTCCGTGGAACATGTAGGCTACATGTTGTTAAAATCCCGCCCTGGCCCGAGATGTGGGTCTAGGCCACCACTCTAATCTAATCAAGGGAAGTGTGAAAAGAACTGAGGGGACTTGGGGGACTTGTTGATTTGAGTTAACAAACGATTTGAATAGGGATGTCTGGCAACATTTCTAATCAACATCGCCCCATTTAAAGAAAAAAGAGGTTTGCTTTGAGAATTAGGCTGAAAACCAGCCTTTTCACACGCTGATCCTTGTACGGTTATTCAGCCGGCAAATGAATGTGGATTGGAGCGCTTTGAGATCGTCTGGCGCAGGGATTTGACAGCCACTGTGGTGCGCAACCATGGCAAGAAAATGATCTAACTTTTTTTGAAGAATGAAAATAATGCAATAAAATTGCTCAAAACAAAGTTTAATTTACTAGGCTTGGAGTAGGCTAGGCAATAGGCCACACACTATTATAAAAGGCTCTGAACAGAATATGTTATATTATTATCACCTGTTACACTAAATTCAGGCAGGCAGCATAGGCTATATTTCAAGAATGTAGCCTATATGCCCAACTAAACGAATGAATAAATATGCCTATTGGCTGAAGGTATACTTTAAAAAAAAAATCTTACTTTTTGCCATCACACTCTTGACTGTGTCTGCTTGTTTTGCGGTGGTCTGCTCCATTACATCTATAGGCCGAGTGAGATTTGATTTGTAATTCCGGTAAAGGTGCATCATATACGTCGGTGCCAGGTGATGGTATCCAGGTGAACGGTGGTCTACAGCAAAACGTCGTGATATGCCGTGATAAACTCCATCTCTAGATTTGTGAATTCCTTGAGCCAGCAGTATGAGCAGAGAGGCATGAAGCGCTACACCTAGAGCGCCTAAAGAATGCATGCTGGTTGAGTCAAATTGGATGACAGATTCCTCTCTGGGTTGAGATAAGCTTGGCTTTTATACCTATCCCACTCCCATGCATATTTAACAAGTAGCCGCGAACATTAAAGGAAATTGACATGCGTCTTCAAGGCTTGTGACAAGACAGGTCATCATCCATTGACTTGTTAATGAGTTGCCCAAGCCAATGACTGGGTGACGTGTATTTAGAACGACCAGTGAGCACAAACTCCCTATAGCACCTTTATAATAATAATAAAAATAATATGCCATTTAGCAGAAGCTTTTATCCAAAGCGACTTACAGTCATGCGGTTTTTTTTTTGTGTATGGGTGGTCCCGGGGATCGAACCCACTACCTTGGCGTTACAAGCGCCGTGCTCTACCAGCTGAGATACAGAGGACCACAGAGGACCACAGAGGACCACCTTTCTCATCAATAGTTATTTAAAAAGTCACCTTCTTTATTAGCCTTCAGCTACGTTCACTTTCCATATGAAATATATTCATTCCAATCAATCAGTTGGGCTATAGATTAGGGTTAAGGGTTTTAGTTTGATAAACCTGTACATTCTGCTCTCTGTAACGAAGAGCTAGCTGGTTATGACAATAGATTACGAATTCTATGGACATAAGCCTATATAGACTTTCTCACATATGTTTTTCATAGTATATCTGGGGTGTATCCACAAAGCATCTCACAGTTAGGAGTGCGGATCTAGGATCTGTCTATATAATCTTATTCATTATGATCTAAAAGGAAAAACATTAGGTCATTTCTCTTTCTCTTCAGTTTAGGCAAGTGGACTTTTAATAGGCTCGAGGGGCAATGTTATTGTAATACCATAAATAACATGATATCAATAGGCCTGTGTGGACAAATCAAATTATATGTTTTCAGTGATGTGCTGCCTTTTGGAGTTTTATTATAGACTATTAGAAATATTGCGCTCTGCGTCTCCGAGTGAAAGGAACAGTGGATGGAACGCTCAATGGACAAAAACCCTTCCACTTAGTGCGCATGCTCCTCCCCTTCTTTTATTCAGATAGTGGAAATCCTTTCCTCTGAAAATCTGCAAGAAAGGGCCGTATAGGTAAAGACAAGTACGTGGAAGAAACTATCCCTAAATAAATCACAAACCGCTGCTTTACATCACTGTTCCTTGGTTTATTTAAACATCCGACTAATGAGTAATTTCTGGAGAAGACACGTTTCTTCCGAGTGAAATGGTGAGTACATTTTACGGTTCTCCTCTTTCATTTCCCGTGTCCACGCGCACATTGGTAGGCTAAACTGTGAAAATCGTCGGTATGCTAGTTTGTGTTTATGTGGATATGTTAGCCTAATGTGAAGTGTGTGTGATGATGTCGGTATGCGCGGTCAGTGCATGACTACGTTGCAACATTGCATCAAACAAAATCAAATGTGGTATAAAGTTGCAGTTAGTGGCATGTGGTTGGCTTGTCTTGACCCACCTCCATGCCTCCTCCAGTCTCCAGCGATAGGCTATTGTATGTCGAACCAGTCATGTTTGATGCAGCCGTGAAATTGTTTAAATTGTTCAAGTAAACTTGTTTGAAGTGCCAATCTATCATTCATTTCCCATGGAGGGTGGAATTCATGTGCTACCGATGGGGCCGATGTTCATTGGCTAATAGGTGTGTAATATTCAAATGATAACTCTTTGGTAGACTAAATGATTATTGGCGCATTTACACTTTCAGTTGACCTGTTCAGGTGTTTCACACCTCTTAGGTCCGTTACTGTACTACAAATACAACAGTTCAGTATTTTTCGATCGATCCGCTATTAGTTAGGTAGACTTAAGTTTTTGCAAATCGAGCAGTGATTTGGACGGTAATTAAATGTCCTTTACGTTTGATGTCCTTTTAAAACCCCCATTTAAACCTAATACAGTGATTTGCCAAGCTCTCCAATTAGGCACGTCAAATAAAGCAAGATCTTGCTTCATGTCCGTTACTCTGCATATACACAGAAACTAGTCTATACATATACATTTTTAATCTTGTCAAACTCAAATATGAAGATCAATCAAGCCATGAGAACATATCGAAACTGTTGTTGGCTCCCCCCCTTGCCTCAATCCAAAATAAAGGATCCACATAGAGAGAAATAGAAATGGCGTCTTTTTGTAGGCACTAACTCCGCCATGGTTCGTTGGACAAAGCCTTTGGGAAAATGAATGGCGTTTTTGGATTAACGCCGAACATAAGGTCTGTGGTAAACGCAGGTTTAGGAGATTTTATACATTTTGTTCTATGAAATAATCCTCATCAGCAAACGTCACTTTTAGTGAATTTATAAAAATGAATGTAATAAAAAGCACTAAAAGCACATAAAGCACATGAAGGCTTGATAATTCATAAAGGTCATGTTAACTGACTGATATTATCTCATAGAACAAAACGTATAAAATCTCCTAAACCTGTGTTAACCTCAACTTTA
The DNA here is from genome assembly GCF_964263955.1 of Coregonus lavaretus. NCBI lineage: Eukaryota > Metazoa > Chordata > Actinopteri > Salmoniformes > Salmonidae > Coregonus > Coregonus lavaretus. The sequence continues at coordinate 433,233 of NW_028156546.1, forward strand.
ATTTCAGCGTTTATTCCAAAACCCTTTTCTTTCCCCATAGGGATGGCTGAACGAATCAGAGGTTACTCATATCCAGGTTTTAGGACTACAAGCTGTCCAGCTCTACATTTACATTTTAGTAATTTAGCAGATGCTCTTATCCAGAGCAATTAGGGTTAAGTGCCTTGCTCAAGGGCACATTGGCAGATTTTTCACCTAGTCGGCTCGGGGATTAGAACCAGCGACCTTTCGGTTACTGGCACAACGCTCTTAACCACTAAGCTACCTGCCGCCCCAGACAAAACAAAAGGCAAGCCGAGTTGGACCTGACCAACTACTACAGGGCTCTTGTTGGTAATCAAGAGACTATTCTCCAGGCTGCATCCCTAATGACACCCTATGCCCAATACACTGAGTGCACAAAACATTAGGAACACCTACTCTTTCCATGACATAGACTGACCAGGTGAAAGCTATGATCCATTATTGACGTCGCCTTAGTTAAGTTGAAGTGGAGGAGACCGGTTAAAGAAGGATTTTTAAGCCTGGAGACCTTTACATAACAGGGTAGGGGCCGTATGGGCATTCCGCCTCGGAGGCGGATCCGGCTCCGGGCGTGACGACCACATACTCCCCGCCTCCCTATTGCACCCCTGGTCTGGTCTGGACCTCAGCGCGCTGCTTCCCCTCTCCTTCCTCCCACGATACTCCAAGCCCTGTCTGGACCCTGGTGTGGGAGACCCCGAACCTGGAGAGGGGCTGACGTCTGCGTCTGGACTGGAACCGCTGACCGGAGCTGGACTAGACACCGGTGGAGCGGACTGCTCTGGCTCCGGAGTGGAGCAGCTGACCGGAGCTGGATCATGCACCGGTGGAGCGGACTGCTCTGGCTCCGGAGTGGAGCAGCTGACCGGAGCTGGATCAGGCACCGGTGGAGTGGACTGCTCTGGCTCCGGAGTGGAGCAGCTGGAACGGGCACGGGCCGTGCCGGACTGGACACACGCACCACTGGTCTGGTGCGAGGAGCAGGCACGGGCCGGACCGGACTAGGAACACGCACCACTGGCTTGGTGCGAGGAGCAGGAACGGGCCGGGCCGGACTGGCGACACGCACCAAGGAGCAGGAACGGGCTGGGCCGGACTGGCGACACGCACCACTGGCTTGGTGCGGGGAGCAGGTACGGGCCGGGCCGGACTGGCGACACGCACCACTGGCTTGGTGCGGGGAGCAGGTACGGGCCGGGCCGGGCCGGACTGGACTGGCGACACGCACCACTGGCTTGGTGCGGGGAGCAGTTACGGGCCGGGCCGACTGGACTAGCGACACGCACCACTGGCTTGGTGCGGGGAGCAGGTACGGGCCGGACTGGACTGGCGACACGCACCACTGGCTTGGTGCGAGGAGCAGGAACGGGCTGGGCCGGACTGGCGACACGCACCACTGGCTTGGTGCGGGGAGCAGGAACGGGCCGGGCCGGACTGGACTGGCGACACGCATCACTGGCTTGGTGCGGGGAGCTGGAATGGGCCGGACTGGGGACACGCACCACTGGCCTGGTGCGAGGAGCAGGAACGGACCGGGCCGGACTGGGAACACGCACCACTGGCCTGGTGCGAGGAGCAGGAACGGGCCGGGCCGGACTGGGAACACGCACCACTGGCCTGGTGCGAGGAACGGGCCGGGCCGGACTGGGAACACGCACCACTGGCTTGGTGCGGAGAGCAGGAACGGGCCGGGCCGGACTGTGGAGGCGGACTGGAGGTCTGGAGCGGAGAGCTGGCGCAACCCGTCCTGGCTGGCTGCCCACTTTCGCACGACACGTGCGGGGCGCTGGCACAGAACGCACTGGGCTGTGCATGCGCACTGGCGATACAGTGCGTATCTCTGCATACCTAGGTTCCTTTATTAACCCCCGCTCCTTATGCTGCCTAACAAGCTCCTCTCTCCGTGCCTCTACTTCCTCCTTCTCCCTACGAGCCTCCTGCAGTGCCTCCTCTTGAATGGATCTCTCCCGCTCTATTCTATCTATCAGCCCCCGTAATATGGTGGCCTCCTCTCTTACCCTGCAGATCCGATCCTTCTCTCTCTCGGCACTTCTCCTCCAGTGAGGACTCCTCCGGGAGCCCCCACGAGTTAGGGAACAGAAACTCATCGTCGTCGTCATCCTCTGACTCCTCAGTATAATACTGTTCCCACTCTTCTTCCCATGGTCGTAGGGAATCAATCTGGAAACCCACCGGGTGCAGTGGTCGGGGCTCTTCTCTCTCGCTCCCTGACCACCCCTTTAGCCCCCCACATTTTTTTTATTGGGGCTGCTTCTTGGCCTTCCTCCTCGGCCGGCTTCTGTGTTGCCGTTGCTCCTCTCCTGCCTGGGCTTCCTTCTTCGCCCAGGGTCCTTTTCCCGCAAATATCTCCTCCCACGACCAAATCTTCCCCACCTGTGTCCAGGGTGTTCGGTCCTCCTGGGCACGCTGCTTGGTCCGTGTTTGGTGGGATCTTCTGTCACGTTCGTTCAAGGACGGGTCAGACCAAGGTGCAGCGTGAAATGCGTACGTGTTTATTAAACTGATAAACACACGACAAAACAATAAACAAACGAAACGTGAAGTCCTAAGGTGGAACACACAACAAACCTATACACGGAACAATATCCCACAACTAACGCATGCCAACAGGCTGCCTAAGTATGATTCCCAATCAGAGACAGCTGTCGCTCATTGTCTCTGATTGGGGATCATAATTAGGCAGCCTGTTGGCATGCATTAGTTGTGGGATATTGTTCCGTGTATAGGTTTGTTGTGTGTTCCACCTTAGGACTTCACGTTTCGTTTGTTTATTGTTTTGTCGTGTGTTTATCAGTTTAATAAACATGTACGCATTTCACGCTGCGCCTTGGTCTGACCCGTCCTTGAACGAACGTGACACTACTGCAGCCAAAAGGCACCACCAGCACAGCAAGTGACTGAAAAGTTATGTTTCCGAAATCCCTAATTTGGAAAAACATTCTCTATTCCCTCAACCTTTGCTCTCTTTACGTGAAACATGTAAGCATCGCATGCGTGTGACCAATAGGACCTGACCTATCATAATCACATCAATAAACTGGTTATAACAAACTCCGAACACAGTAACACGTGACAGCAAAATGGATGTGGAGGACGTGAAATAGAAACTCGAAGTGGGCGAATGTTTACTGGTTGCTCAGGAGGGAAAGGGGAAGTCAGATCTGTGGAAGACATTTGACTTAGTTTTGGAAACTACTGGAGATCAAGAAAAAGGAGGGTATAGGCGCAAGCGTTGTGTATTATGTGTGCCAAACAGTTGCTGTTAGATTACAATATTATAATTTTTTCTGGCCATTTTGGAACAACACTAAATAAATGCGTTTACCATAGAGTCTAACGGAAAACAATAAATATATAAAGCCTTTATTAGAGCAGACTATAAACAGTTGCATGCATTCGTGAATTGCAGTTTAATTATTGTTTAGGCAAATTATTCAAAGCTCCCTTTTGTTATTACATTTTAAAACTAAAATGCTTGATTGCATTTCAAAGCATGAATGTCTCGTATGCTGTGTGATGGCATGAATGAATGATTGATACAGTAGCCTATATATTGAAATATACAGTGCCTTCGGAAAGTATTCAGACCCCTTGACGTTTTCCACATTTTGTTACGTTACAGCCTTTTTCTAAAATTCAATTAAAAAATAATAATCTTCAGTAATCTACACACAATACCCCATAATGACAATGCAAAAACAGGTTTTTAGAAATCTTTGCAAATCTATTAAAAATAAAAAACAGAAATACCTTATTTACATAAGTATTCAGACCCTTTGCTATGAGACTCGAAATTGAGCTCAAGTGTATCCTGTTTCCATTGATCATCCTTGAGATGTTTCTACAACTTAATTGGAGTCCACCTGTGGTAAATTCAATTGATTGGACATGATTTGGAAAGGCACACACCTGTCTATATAAGGTTCCACAGTTGACAGTGCATGTCAGAGCAAAAATCAAGCAATGAGGTCGAAGGAATTGTCCGAAGAGCTCCGAGACAGGATTGTGTCAAGGCTAAGATCTTGGGAAGGGTACCAAAACATTTATGCAGCATCGAAGGTCCCCAAGAACACAGTGGCCTCAATTGATCTTAAATGGAAGAAGTTTGGAACGACCAAGACTTCCTAGATCATTCGAGGGAGAAGGGACTTGGTCAGGGAGTTGGACGAAAAACCCGATGGTCACTCTGACAGAGCTCTAGAGTTCCTCTGTGGAGATGGGAGAACCTTCCCGAAGGACAACCATCTCTGCAGCAGTCCACCAATCAGGCCTTTATGGTAGAGTGGCCAGACGGAAGCCACTCCTTAGTAAAAGGCACATGACAGCCCGCTTGGCACCTAAAGGCACCTAAAGACTCTCAGACCATGAGAAACAGGATTCTCTGGTCTGATGAAACCAAGATTGAACTGGCCTGAAAGCCAAGCATCACGTCTGGAGGAAACCTGGCACCATCCCTACGGTGAAGCGTGGTGGTGGCAGCATCATGCTGTGGGGATGTTTTTCAGCGGCAGGGACTGGGAGACTAGTCAGGATCGAGGGAAAGATGAACGAAGCAAAGTACAGAGAGATCCTTGATGAAAACCTGCTCCAGAGCACTCAGGACCTCAGACTGGGGCGAAGGTTCACCTTCCAACAGGACAACGACCCTAAGCACACAGCCAACACATCGCAGGAGTGGCTTCGGGACAAGTCTCTGAATGTCCTTGAGTGGCCCAGCCAGAGCCCAGACTTGAACCCGATTAAACATCTCTGGAGAGACCTGAAAATAGCTGTGCAGCAACGCTCCCCATCCAACCTGACAGAGCTTGAGAGGATCTGCAGAGAAGAATGGGGAGAAACTCCCCAAATACAGGTGTGCCAAGCTTGTAGCGTCATACCCAAGAAGACTCAAGGCTGTAATCACGGCCAAAGGTGCTTAAACAAAGTATTGAGTAAAGGGTCTGAATACTTATGTAAATGTGATATTTCTGTTTTTTTATTTTTAATAAATTAGCAAAAATGTCTAAAACATATTTTTTCTTTGTCATTATGGGGTATTGTGTGTAGATTGATGAGGGGGGAAAAAACAATTTAATCAATTTTAGAATAAGGCTGTAACGTAACAAAATGTGGAAAAAGTCAAGGGGTCTGAATACTTTCCAAAGGCACTGTAGGCCTAAGTAAGTTAAGGTATTAAGACTAAACAGGACGCACTCTTAGGCCTACAGCTCGATGGTGGTTATACAAGGCTGCTAAAAAAAGCCTTAACAGTTAGGCTATTGATTATAGACCTAATTAAGTTGGTTTCCTCTCTCCTCAATTTTCTTAGACAATTAGGCTTAAGGCAAGGGCCGTTTCCTCATCTCTGCTACTGCCCCCGCCGCATTGTTCTCAATCCTAATGTGCTGGTTAACGTTGCTATTATGCACATAGCAACATGGGGAAAGGCGCCAATTCTACGGCACACTAAAGATTATGTTTCAGAGACCGTATCCAATGAGGGAGAAAGCGCATTTGTTATAAAATAATATTGGATTTATTGGTTTTGCACCATTATTTTTTACATAATATAACCATATACCATTTAAGTATCACATGTCTTAGAGTGATGGACTGTGCCATGCCTCCGCAATGGATTAGTCCACTGAGACACGAGCGAATCAGACAGGTCTCATGAAAAAAATAATACAATATACGACTGGTCGATTTTAAAGAAATCTCGTTCGACCAAAACAATCGACCAGTCGACTAAATGGCCTCAGCCCTAATATCTTCACTCATTTATCTACCCTCATCAATTCCTCAAGCATTTTGGAATTTATGTTTTTATGTCCAAGCCAAGTTAGTGCCAATGGTTGTTTTGCCACTAGGTGGCGCAACACTAGCTTTGAGTGGATGATTAGAGATTGAGTGTTTTTAATGTTCTAGTCTACATTATCTGACATACTTAGAACATGTTTTATTTCCAACCTCTTTGTCTCAGGGGACATTACACTAGAGACATCCTGCCAGTCTGGTGTCTGACTCGCTCACCCTGTCTATTTTCTATTTTATTTAATTCATAGTTGTATTCTCAGCGTGTTGCCCTCCATCTATTCCAGAGCCATGGATTGATATGGATATAAACAGCTCTGCTCTGCTCTATTCTATCCCAGATTTTTAAATCAAAACACTCTACGTGTATTGATCTTCTGTTCTACTTTGGGGCTGTGAAGCAGAACCTTGTGCTCTGTCAGCCTTCTCCCTGTCCGGAACTTTATTTATGTTCTAGTCTGGAGGAGGGGTCTTTGCATAGTTCTGTCTAGGTTGTAGACAAGAGTACACTATAAACACAGGTGTCAGTGCTGTGCCACTGGGGAGAATGAACTGAGAGTCCCTGTGTGGAAAAAGGAAGGAGGAAGGGAGAGATGGAGGGAGGGAGTCATTGTGTTAAATTATAGAAGGATGTTGTGACATGGGGGATATTGGCCAGGGCAGGATGTCAGAACTTAGACAGGTGACATTACCCTGATCTGTCTGGTTTTGACTGGTAAAACGGCTTCGCTTCGTGGAGAGAATGCTGCTCTGTCCCGTCATGGAACATGTGCTCATCCATTCTCTCACTTCTCACTTCTACTCCTGCTACTTTTCTCTTCTGTAGAGAAATGGATATCGGAGGCAGTCTTGGTTTGCAGGCCTCAGTGTACCGAGTCCCCTTTCCATGAGCGCTTCAGAGTTTAATGAGAACAGTCATTAAAATAACTGTGTAACAACATGTTAATAAAGGTAGTTATTAATGTAATGACAGTGTTACTACCTCGGTATAACAGCATATTAATATAAAGTGTTAGTACACACTAGGGCAGGGTTATTCAGCTATATTCTTTTGGGGGCCAGATTAAAACAAATATTAATTGCAGGGGGGTCAGACATTTTCCACATGCGATTATTCTTCCGATGAACTGTAGAACACACACACACACACACACACACCATAAAACAACACACACACCATATTAAGCATTCAAATTAAATGTTGCTTAAAGTAGGTGATTTTGAAATCATCTGAAAACGAAGCATTTCCTCTCTGATATCCCCTATTGTTTTACAATGGTGATAACATGGACCACCAAACTATTTGATTCTCTATTTTAGGAAACATGTAAAAATGATCTGGAAACATTTGAGTCTAGCCTTATTTTCATTATCTCACTAAAAGTTATAACACATGAAGATGTGTTAAAACAGATGATGCCAAATTTCAGGCTGAAGGAAGTACGCTTTGAATTCATAAAAAAAATGGATAATGACTGCAGAGGACGAATACTGGAGAAATGCCTCTTCCACTGCTTTTAAATGAAATACTCAGTCTCAGTATTCAACTTCTACAAGATATGGTGGTTCACATTCTCCAGAAAGACGTTGTTTCTCATTCATGATGGTATTGCAAGAACATCACAGCCTTGGCCTGTGGCCTCCAGCAGCAACTGATCAGAGCCTTGGCCTGTAGCCTCCAGCAGCAACTGATCAGAGCCTTGGCCTGTGGCCTCCAGCAGCAGCAGATCAGAGCCTTGGCCTGTAGCCTCCAGCAGCAGCAGCAGATCAGAGCCTTGGCCTGTAGCCTCCAGCAGCAGATCAGAGCCTTGGCCTGTAGCCTCCAGCAGCAGCAGCAGATCAGAGCCTTGGCCTGTAGCCTCCAGCAGCAACTGATCAGAGCCTTGGCCTGTAGCCTCCAGCAGCAGCAGATCAGAGCCTTGGCCTGTAGCCTCCAGCAGCAACTGATCAGAGCCTTGGCCTGTAGCCTCCAGCAGCAGCAACAGATCAGAGCCTTGGCCTGTAGCCTCCAGCAGCAGATCAGAGCCTTGGCCTGTAGCCTCCAGCAGCAGCAGATCAGAGCCTTGGCCTGTAGCCTCCAGCAGCAGATTGGCCCTTGGCCTGTAGCCTCCAGCAGCAGATTGGCCCTTGGCCTGTAGCCTCCAGCAGCAGCAGCAGATCAGAGCCTTGGCCTGTTGCCTCCAGCAGCAGATTGGCCCTTGGCCTGTAGCCTCCAGCAGCAGATTGGCCCTTGGCCTGTAGCCTCCAGCAGCAGATCAGAGCCTTGGCCTGTAGCCTCCAGCAGCAGCAGCAGATCAGAGCCTTGGCCTGTAGCCTCCAGCAGCAGATTGGCCCTTGGCCTGTAGCCTCCAGCAGCAGATTGGCCCTTGGCCTGTAGCCTCCAGCAGCAGATTGGTCCTTGGCCTGTAGCCTCCAGCAACAGATCAGAGCCTTGGCCTGTAGTCTCCAGCAACAGATCAGAGCCTTGGCCTGTAGCCTCCAGCAGCAGCAGCAGATCAGAGCCTTGGCCTGTAGCCTCCAGCAGCAGCAGCAGATCAGAGCCTTGGCCTGTAGCCTCCAGCAGCAGCAACAGATCACAGCCTTGGCCTGTAGCCTCCAGCAGCAACTGATCAGAGCCTTGGCCTGTAGCCTCCAGCAGCAGCAGATCAGAGCCTTGGCCTGTAGCCTCCAGCAGCAGCAGATCAGAGCCTTGGCCTGGAGCCTCCAGCAGCAGCAGCAGATTGGCCCTTGGCCTGTAGCCTCCAGCAGCAGATTGGCCCTTGGCCTGTAGCCTCCAGCAGCAGATTGAACCTTGGCCTGTAGCCTCCAGCAGCAGCAGCAGATCAGAGCCTTGGCCTGTAGCCTCCAGCAGCAGATCAGAGCCTTGGCCTGTAGCCTCCAGCAGCAACTGATCAGAGCCTTGGCCTGTAGCCTCCAGCAGCAGCAGATCAGAGCCTTGGCCTGTAGCCTCCAGCAGCAACTGATCAGAGCCTTGGCCTGTAGCCTCCAGCAGCAGCAGCAGATCAGAGCCTTGGCCTGTAGCCTCCAGCAGCAGATCAGAGCCTTGGCCTGTAGCCTCCAGCAGCAGCAGATCAGAGCCTTGGCCTGTAGCCTCCAGCAGCAGATTGGCCCTTGGCCTGTAGCCTCCAGCAGCAGCAGCAGATCAGAGCCTTGGCCTGTAGCCTCCAGCAGCAGATTGGCCCTTGGCCTGTAGCCTCCAGCAGCAGATTGGCCCTTGGCCTGTAGCCTCCAGCAGCAGATCAGAGCCTTGGCCTGTAGCCTCCAGCAGCAGATTGGCCCCTGGCCTGTAGCCTCCAGCAGCAGATTGGCCCCTGGCCTGTAGCCTCCAGCAGCAGCAGCAGATCAGAGCCTTGGCCTGTAGCCTCCAGCAGCAGATTGGCCCTTGGCCTGTAGCCTCCAGCAGCAGATTGGCCCTTGGCCTGTAGCCTCCAGCAGCAGATTGGCCCTTGGCCTGTAGCCTCCAGCAACAGATCAGAGCCTTGGCCTGTAGTCTCCAGCAACAGATCAGAGCCTTGGCCTGTAGCCTCCAGCAGCAGCAGCAGCAGATCAGAGCCTTGGCCTGTAGCCTCCAGCAGCAGATCAGAGCCTTGGCCTGTAGCCTCCAGCAGCAGCAACAGATCAGAGCCTTGGCCTGGAGCCTCCAGCAGCAGCAGCAGATCAGAGCCTTGGCCTGTAGCCTCCAGCAGCAGATCAGAGCCTTGGCCTGTAGCCTCCAGCAGCAGATCAGAGCCTTGGCCTGTAGCCTCCAGCAGCAGATCAGAGCCTTGGCCTGTAGCCCCCAGCAACAGGAGGAGGAGAAGGAAGAAGAAAGGAACCGGTGTGACAGTAAAGCAGCACTCAATGTAATGTTCATATCATGATGTAAACACTCAACAGTAAACACTCCTGTACTCACCCATGACTGCGTGGCCGCACATGACTCCAACACCATCATTAAGATTGCAGACGACACGACGGTGGTAAGCCTGATCACCGACAACGACGAGACAACATATAGGGAGGAGGTTGAAAAGATTTCGTACGGGCCCTCAGATCCTCAAAAAGTTCTACAGCTGCACCATTGAGAGCATCTTGACTGGCTGCATCACCGCCTGGTATGGCAACTGCTCTGCATCCGACCGCAAGGCGCTACAGAGGGTAGTGTGTACGGCCCAGTACATCACTGGAGTCGAACTCCCTGCCATCCAGGACCTCTATACCAGTCGGTGTCAGAGGAAGGCCCTAAAAATGGTCAAAAGACTCCAGTCACCCAAGTCATAGACTGTTCTCTCTGCTACCGCACGGCAAGCGGTACTGGAGCACCAAGTCTGGGACCAAAAGGCTCCTTAACAGCTTCTACCCCCCAAGCCATAAGGCTGCTGAACAGTTAATCAAATGGCTACCCTGACTATTTATTTGCACTGACTTTCTTGCACTGGCTCCCCACATGCTCACACACTACACTGACCCTCCAACACTCCAACACACCAACACACACACACATGCATGCATATTGACGCCACACTCACACATAGACACACTTTCAAACTCTTTCACACTCTCCACATACGCTGCTGGCTGCTACTCTGTTTATGATCTATCCTGATTGACTAGTCACCTACATGTACATATTACCTCAATTACTTCAACTACCTCGTACCCCTGCACATTGACTCGGTACCGGTACTCCTTGTATATAGTCTCATTATTATAATACTACGGGGTACTGGTACTCCTTGTATATAGTCTCATTATTATAATACTACAGGGGTACTGGTACTCCTTTTTATATATAGTGGGGGAAAAAAGTATTTAGTCAGCCACCAATTGTGCAAGTTCTCCCACTTAAAAGGATGAGAGAGGCCTGTAATTTTCATCATAGGTACACGTCAACTATGACAGACAAATTGAGAAAAAATTTCTCCAGAAAATCACATTGTAGGATTTTTAATGAATTTATTTGCAAATGATGGTGGAAAATAAGTATTTGGTCACCTACAAACAAGCAAGATTTCTGGCTCTCACAGACCTGTAACTTCTTCTTTAAGAGGCTCCTCTGTCCTCCACTCGTTACCTGTATTAATGGCACCTGTTTGAACTTGTTATCAGTATAAAAGACACTTGTCCACAACCTCAAACAGTCACACTCCAAACTCCACTATGGCCAAGACCAAAGAGCTGTCAAAGGACACCGGAAACAAACAAAATTGTAGACCTGCACCAGGCTGGGAAGACTGAATCTGCAATAGGTAAGCAGCTTGGTTTGAAGAAATCAACTGTGGGAGCAATTATTAGGAAATGGAAGACATACAAGACCACTGATAATCTCCCTCGATCTGGGGCTCCACGCAAGATCTCACCCCGTGGGGTCAAAATGATCACAAGAACGGTGAGCAAAAATCCCAGAACCACACGGGGGGACCTAGTGAATGACCTGCAGAGAGCTGGGACCAAAGTAACAAAGCCTAACATCAGTAACACACTACGCCGCCAGGGACTCAAATCCTGCAGTGCCAGACGTGTCCCCCTGCTTAAGCCAGTACATGTCCAGGCCCGTCTGAAGTTTGCTAGAGTGCATTTGGATGATCCAGAAGAGGATTGGGAGAATGTCACATGGTCAGATGAAACCAAAATGTAACTTTTTGGTAAAAACTCAACTCGTCGTGTTTGGAGGACAAAGAATGCTGAGTTGCATCCAAAGAACACCATACCTACTGTGAAGCATGGGGGTGGAAACATCATGCTTTGGGGCTGTTTTTCTGCAAAGGGACCAGGACGACTGATCCGTGTAAAGGAAAGAATGAATGGGGCCATGTATCGTGAGATTTTGAGTGAAAACCTCCTTCCATCAGCAAGGGCATTGAAGATGAAACGTGGCTGGGTCTTTCAGCATGACAATGATCCCAAACACACCGCCTGGGCATCGAAGGAGTGGCTTCGTAAGAAGCATTTCAAGGTCCTGGAGTGGCCTAGCCAGTCTCCAGATCTCAACCCCATAGAAAATCTTTGGAGGGAGTTGAAAGTCCGTGTTGCCCAGCGACAGCCCCAAAACATCACTGCTCTAGAGGAGATCTGCATTGAGGAATGGGCCAAAATACCAGCAACAGTGTGTGAAAACCTTGTGAAGACTTACAGAAAACGTTTGACCTGTGTCATTGCCAACAAAGGGTATATAACAAAGTATTGAGAAACTTTTGTTATTGACCAAATACTTATTTTCCACCATAATATGCAAATAAATTCATTAAAAATCCTACAATGTGATTTTCTGGAAATTATTTTCTCAATTTGTCTGTCATAGTTGACGTGTACCTATGATGAAAATTACAGGCCTCTCTCATCTTTTTAAGTGGGAGAACTTGCACAATTGGTGGCTGACTAAATACTTTTTTCCCCCAGTGTAGCCTCATTATTGTTATTTTATTGTGTTACTATTTCCTTTAGTAAAAAATACAAATTTCTCTTGCTTTTTAACTCTGATTTGTTGGGAAAGGGCTTGTAAGTAAGCATTTCACGGTAAAGTCTATATCTGTTTTATTCGGCGCACGTGACAAATATTTGATTTGAAGTCATCACAGATCCTTTCTACATTGAGCTACGCTTCCTGCTCATCCACCTCAGTGCTGTGTGTGTGTGTGTGTGTGTGTGTGTGTGTGTGTGTGTGTGTGTGTGTGTGTGTGTGTGTGTGTGTGTGTGTGTGTGTGTGTGTGTGTGTGTGTGTGTGTGTGTGTGTGTGTGTGTGTGTGTGTGTGTGTGTGTGTGTGTGTGTGTGTGTGTGTGTGTGTGTGTGTGTGTGTGTGTGTGTGTGTGTGTGTGTGTGTGTGTGTGTGAGGCCAGGAGGAGTAGATGACACGTTTGGTTCCTACTACCACCACATCCTCTACACCCTCCAGTCAGAACACACACACACACACACACACACACACACACACCCCTCTGCATACAGCTCAACCTGCAGCAGATCTGCTAAGCCTGCTCCTATTATCTCAGCTGTAAGTCTATTTACCCTCTGAGATGAAATAGCATCATACGTTAATTGCTAATGAATGAAGTAATTAGTATGTCGCGCTACATTACGTGATGGCAACAACGTGCTGTTTACCTCTCAGCTGGGTGCTGTGATTACCTATCTCCCTAGGGTGCTGTGTGTGTGTGTGTGTGTGTGTGTGTGTGTGTGTGTGTGTGTGTGTGTGTGTGTGTGTGTGTGTGTGTGTGTGTGTGTGTGTGTGTGTGTGTGTGTGTGTGTGTGTGTGTGTGTGTGTGTGTGTGTGTGTGTGTGTGTGTGTGTGTGTCTGTGTAGTTCTGCTGTATACAGTAATGGTGAGGGTGACTTTTGGAAACGTTGTGACTGATGAGCAATGATGGGAACATAGATTGCAGTGTGCGTGTTCTCTTTGTACCATTTGAGGGTGACTTTTTACCACAGAAGTATTTTAAGTTCAGTTGCTGTGTTTGAGCCTGCTTGGAGGCTCTGTGCTGTCTGTTTGTCGTCGTGTAGGAGGCGTGCTGTTGCCAGGAGACCAAGCTGGTGATTAGATGGTGAACCGGCTGATGGGTAGTAAGGCACTCAGGGTCCTCCCCCACAGCCTCAGGGTCCTCCCCCACAGCCTCAGGGTCCTCCCCCACAGCCTCAGGGTCCTCCCCCACAGCCTCAGGGTCCTCCCACACAGCCTCAGGGTCCTCCCCCACAGCCTCAGGGTCCTCCCCCACAGCCTCAGGGTCCTCCCCCACAGCCTCAGGGTCCTCCCACACAGCCTCAGGGTCCTCCCCCACAGCCTCAGGGTCCTCCCCCACAGCCTCAGGGTCCTCCCCCACAGCCTCAGGGTCCTCCCCCACAGCCTCTTCAAACACACACACACCCTGTCACCAATCTGTCTGTTCCTGAGCTGTGTGCCGTTCTTTAGTCGTCGCGACTCGTCTCTCTCTCTCTCTCGGCAGTGAGTTAGCTGTCTGCCTGCCAGTCCTCTGCCCTGCCTCCTTCCTGACTGAGTGAAGAGCCCTGTCATTGACTCATCCCATTTCTTTATAAGGAGGCGTTAATAATGCGAGACCGCTTGGCGTAGTACTGGAACCAGCCAGCCAGCCTGAACAGACCTTAACAGACAGACGCCGTCAACCACCGGACGGACTGAAGCTAGCCTCAACAGCCACAGACAGAGAGCAGAGCGGAGGGGACTGGGAAGGATGTCAGTCTGACGGGGACAGAGACTGTTGTCCTGTTTTTATTCTCAATCTTCAAAATACTTCCACCCCCTGGATGGTGTTCAGCAGCAGGACACAGGTACTGGCAATACTTTAATGATCTGTTTCTCTTGTATTACCAGTACAGTACTACCTCAGGGAGAGACGATGCACCTTCACAGGGATCATTCTGACATGTCTTTCAGTTTTTTAATGTGATGGGAGCAAGTTGCAGAAATGCTGCTGTGTCTGTCTCTGTCAACAACATGTGAATGATATCTAGGGAAATTGAGATCCCATGCTATACCATGTGGTGAGTGGAAGGCTCCCTGTCAACAACATGTGAATGATATCTAGGGAAATGGAGATCCCATGCTATACCATGTGTTGAGTGGAAGGATCTCTGTCAACAACATGTGAATGATATCTAGGGAAATGGAGATCCCATGCTATACCATGTGGTGAGTGGAAGGATCTCTGTCAACAACATGTGAATGATATCTAGGGAAATGGAGATCCCATGCTATACCATGTGGTGAGTGGAAGGATCTCTGTCTGATGTTTATCCTTTCAGATGGCAGAATGTCATGTTGGCATACCTCACAATGCACGATGCAAATGAACGATTACCATGACATGGCTATTTGTAAATGTATGCATACTGAACCTACACACTTCCAAGTATTGAAACCCACCCATCTGTGTTTTAGAATGAAGGATGACCTGGTGGACACAACATTAGTGCACTAACTAGTCCGTCACCTGAAGCCAGCATTGGCCTTCTGGGAACACAATGAGGAGTGGTGGGCCTTCTGGGAACACAGTGAGGAGTGGTGGGCCTTCTGGGAACACAGTGAGGAGTGGTGGTTGCCAATGGATAGATGGTGTCTGGCCTCCCCTTTTTCCTGCTCATCTGGGCTCATTACATCACCACTATGCTATCTTTAGGTAGTCCTCCTTACTCCTGAGAACGCAGGGCATGCTGGGAGGCATACCAAGTTGACAACAACTGTACTCCTGAGTGGCGCAGTGGTCTAAGGCACTGCATCGCAGTGCTAACTGTGCCACTAGAGATCCTGGTTTGAATCCAGGCTCTGTCGCAGCCGGCCGCGACCGGGAGACTCATGGGCGGCGCACAATTGGCCCAGCGTCGTCCAGGGTAGGGGAGGGAATGGCCGGCAGGGATGTAGCTCAGTTGATAGAGCATGGCGTTTGCAACGCCAGGGTTGTGGGTTTGATTCCCACGGGGGGCCAGTATAAAAAAATATGTATTCACTAACTAACTGTAAGTCGCTCTGGATAAGAGTGTCTGCTAAATGACTTAAATGTAAATGTAAACAACTCCTATCAAGGTGTCTCTCAATGATGTGAACAGATGCAAAGCATTGAGAGTCTAGTGAGGCTGTTCTGCCAATCTGGTATTTACATGTGGAGGATGTTGACGTTGTAAACTGACTTTCCTTCTTTAATTGCCACTGAGGAGATAAATAAGGTCGTATTGGATTGAATGGAAAGCCGACTCTGCAAATCTGGTTTAGTTTGGTTTTGTTAGCTCCTCGTTCTGACATGAAATGTTGTCCGATGTCCTCATGGTGCTGACAGCACAGTGTGGCCAGCAACATTCTCTGGGGTTTCAGAAAACATCCAGGCCACATTACTTCAGCCTTGAAATCATAGGGGGATATGAAATTGCCATCTTGAAATAAAGTAAATTACACAGCACTGTTTCAAAAATAGATTTACCATTCCTTTTTTTAAAAGCTCTGACGAGCGTCGGTCTGTGTCATCAGTTGCACCCTATTCCTTATATAGTGCACTACTTTTGACCAGGGCTACATAAGCAGTGCACTATATAGGGAATAGGGTGCCATTTGGGACCGGCCCTCGTGAGAGAACGGAATGCATGCAGGGTGCGTTAGTCTCATGATTTGTGTCATCATATTCAACAATATTACTGGGTAGCAAAAGTCAACAAGTATGATTTTAATAATATAAATATTATGCCATTTAGCAGACACTTCTATCCAAAGAGACTTACAGTCATGCGTGCGTAATTTTTTTTGTTGGGGTATACCGTATGTGATATCTACTGTACTCTGTCACTCAGTAGTATACCGAATGTGATATCTACTGTACTGAGTCACTCAGTAGTATACCGTATGTGATATATTTTTCTTTCTTTCATTGTCTTTCTGTGGGTGGAAGCCTATTCACTGATAATTCTTAACTTGTATGGTGGTGAGTTTACTGTATATTTCAGAGACATCTGTACCCTGTGGTTAAGAAGCTAAGGACCTGCACCCTGTAGGTAGGAAGCTAAGGACCTGCACCCTGTAGGTAGGAAGCTAAGGACCTCCACCCTGTAGGTAGGAAGCTAAGGACCTCCACCCTGTAGGTAGGAAGCTAAGGACCTCCACCCTGTAGGTAGGAAGCTAAGGACCTGTACCCTGTAGGTAGGAAGCTAAGGACCTCCACCCTGTAGGTAGGAAGCTAAGGACCTCCACCCTGTAGGTAGGAAGCTAAGGACCTCCACCCTGTAGGTAGGAAGCTAAGGACCTCCACCCTGTAGGTAGGAAGCTAAGGACCTCCACCCTGTAGGTAGGAAGCTAAGGACCTGTACCCTGTAGGTAGGAAGCTAAGGGCCTCCATCCTGTAGGTAGGAAGCTAAGGACCTGCACCCTGTAGGTAGGAAGCTAAGGACCTGTACCCTGTAGGTAGGAAGCTAAGGACCTCCACCCTGTAGGTAGGAAGCTAAGGACCTCCACCCTGTAGGTAGGAAGCTAAGGACCTCCACCCTGTAGGTAGGAAGCTAAGGACCTCCACCCTGTAGGTAGGAAGCTAAGGACCTCCACCCTGTAGGTAGGAAGCTAAGGGCCTCCACCCTGTAGGTAGGAAGCTAAGGACCTCCACCCTGTAGGTAGGAAGCTAAGGACCTCCACCCTGTAGGTAGGAAGCTAAGGGCCTCCACCCTGTAGGTAGGAAGCTAAGGGCCTCCATCCTGTAGGTAGGAAGCTAAGGACCTCCACCCTGTAGGTAGGAAGCTAAGGGCCTCCACCCTGTAGGTAGGAAGCTAAGGACCTCCACCCTGTAGGTAGGAAGCTAAGGACCTCCACCCTGTAGGTAGGAAGCTAAGGACCTCCACCCTGTAGGTAGGAAGCTAAGGACCTCCACCCTGTAGGTAGGAAGCTAAGGACCTCCACCCTGTAGGTAGGAAGCTAAGGACCTCCACCCTGTAGGTAGGAAGCTAAGGACCTCCACCCTGTAGGTAGGAAGCTAAGGACCTCCACCCTGTAGGTAGGAAGCTAAGGGCCTGTACCCTGTAGGTAGGAAGCTAAGGACCTCCACCCTGTAGGTAGGAAGCTAAGGACCTCCACCCTGTAGGTAGGAAGCTAAGGACCTCCACCCTGTAGGTAGGAAGCTAAGGGCCTGTACCCTGTAGGTAGGAAGCTAAGGACCTCCACCCTGTAGGTAGGAAGCTAAGGACCTCCACCCTGTAGGTAGGAAGCTAAGGGCCTTCATTCACAAACCTTGTTGCAAAATAATCAGTGCAGCAACAAACATCGTCCTTGCGCACACGCTGTTGTCCTCGTGCCTCATCCTCTTTCAACAGTCGTTTTCTGATAAACATGTCAGTCAGAAGACATTGACTTTTCAAAAAACAAAACATTAAAATATCAAAAATTGGCCCAATCTTCAACAATTGCGCAATATGCTGCTTTCTTCATGGGAACTCAACTGTTGAAGGGGAAATGTTGAAACTCAATTTTTTTTGTTTTGTTAGAGGAAGCGCTGAGCTCATTTCCGTGGCAATGCCGGCTGTGATATTGGACCAATGTCCTGTGGAGTCAAATTTTTCTGTGACCCCTGACCTCTGTGATGAAAGACAATCAGATGCAGCGTGTGAAGCAGCCCTTCAAAGTGTACGTCCCAAATGGCACCCTGTTCCCTATATAGTGCACTACTTTTGACCAGGGTCCATAGGGCTCTGGTTAACAGTAGTGCACTATATAGGGAACAGGGTGCCATTTGGGATGCACCCTCTGAGTCCCCGGGCCACTAACTGCTTCCTGCCAAAGTGTGCAGGCTCTTCCTCCTCTCTCTCTCTCTCTCCTCTCCTCCTCCTCTCTTCCTGTGCTTGTAGGAGGAGGTTGTGGCGTGACTTTTAACTATTGGGCCTTAATCAACGGCTTGAAACACAAACCTCTATCCTGTCTGCCTGTGATGAGAGGGAGTTTCATAGCTATTATCCTGTTACAGAGAAAGCCAGTCTGTTTAAAAGACGACATCATCAGTCTGATTTTAAAAGCTGACATCATCAGCCTTTTGGCTTTCTCAGCAACATCACAAAACCGTAGGTTCTGAAATCAGATATCATCACAGTATGTTGGTGGTTTTACATGCCAATGGTTATGGCCTCCTGTCTGGACATTGAGCTGGGCTGAACCGACCTGTTGGTCTAATGGAGACGGCCACAGTCCTCAGCGATCCCTGCCAACATCCCTCTATGATGCTGCTGCAGCTTCATCGTTGGTCATCACTAACGACAGAGGAATCTCCTCCCACAGCCTCCTGTGGAGTGCCATGAGTCTGGCATTAAGACTAACGACAGAGAGTGGTACTGACAAGTACAAACTATTCCCAAGCATCCCGGCCCCGTCAGCCCCACTCTCCACTTCACCCTGGCCCCGTCAGCCCCACTCTCCACTTCACCCTGGCCCCTTCTAAATCTTTTGTCCGGACTTCTGTCCTGACCGCTCAGGCCTAATTCTGGGATGCCGACCTTCACAGAGAAACGTGATGAAGGAAGCCCTTTGGTACTGCTGCTTCAGAAAGGCCTGTCACTGTTAGTTGACATCATCAGAAAGGCCTGTCACTCTGTTA
>NW_028156546.1:454611-491729 GCF_964263955.1 Coregonus lavaretus
ATTTTTTATGAATTTATTTGCAAATTATGGTAGAAAATAAGTATTTGGTCACCTACAAAGAAGCAAGATTTCTGGCTCTCACAGACCTGTAACTTCTTCTTTAAGAGGCTCCTCTGTCCTCCACTCGTTACCTGTATTAATGGCATCTGTTTGAACTTGTTATCAGTATAAAAGACACCTGTCCACAACCTCAAACAGTCACACTCCAAACTCCACTATGGCCAAGACCAAAGAGCTGACAAAGGACACCAGAAACAAAATTGTAGACCTGCACCAGGCTGGGAAGACTGAATCTGCAATAGGTAAGCAGCTTGGTTTGAAGAAATCAACTGTGGGAGCAATTATTAGGAAATGGAAGACATACAAGACCACTGATAATCTCCCTCGATCTGGGGCTCCACGCAAGATCTCACCCTGTAGGGTCAAAATGATCACAAGAACGGTGAGCAAAAATCCCAGAACCACACGGGGGGACCTAGTGAATGACCTGCAGAGAGCTGGGACCAAAGTAACAAAGCCTACCATCAGTAACACACTACGCCGCCAGGGACTCAAATCCTGCAGTGCAAGACGTGTCCGCCTGCTTAAGCCAGTAAATGTCCAGGCCTGTCTGAAGTTTGCTAGAGTGCATTTGGATGATCCAGAAGAGGATTGGGAGAATGTCATATGGTCAGATGAAACCAAAATAGAACTTTTTGGTAAAAACTCAACTCGTCGTGTTTGGAGGACAAAGAATGCTGAGTTGCATCCAAAGAACACCATACCTACTGTGAAGTATGGGGGTGGAAACATCATGCTTTGGGGCTGTTTTTCTGCAAAGGGACCAGGACGACTGATCCGTGTAAAGGAACGAATGAATGGGGCCATGTATCGTGAGATTTTGAGTGAAAACCTCCTTCCATCAGCAAGGGCATTGAAGATGAAACGTGGCTGGGTCTTTCAGCATGACAATGATCCCAAACACACCGCCCGGGCAATGAAGGAGTGGCTTCGTAAGAAGCATTTCAAGGTCCTGGAGTGGCCTAGCCAGTCTCCTGATCTCAACCCCATAGAAAATCTTTGGAGGGAGTTGAAAGTCTGTGTTGCCCAGCGACAGCCCCAAAACATCACTGCTCTAGAGGAGATCTGCATGGAGGAATGGGCCAAAATACCAGCTACAGTGTGTGAAAACCTTGTGAAGACTTACAGAAAACGTTTGACCTGTGTCATTGCCAACAAAGGGTATATAACAAAGTATTGAGAAACTTTTGTTATTGACCAAATACTTATTTTCCACCATAATTTGCAAATAAATTCATTAAAAATCCTACAATGTGATTTTCTGGATTTTTTTTTCTCATTTTGTCTGTCATAGTTGACGTGTACCTATGATGAAAATTACAGGCCTCTCTCATCTTTTTAAGTGGGAGAACTTGCACAATTGGTGGCTGACTAAATACTTTTTTTCCCCACTGTACATGGATATTTACACAGATACAATATATAAAATAGACAAGATGGGATAAAACAGATGATCTTGTATTTTATTAACAAAACATAGGACGGCACCTAGCATTTCTATTCCTGTCTGTCAGACTGTCACAGTCTGTTCCTCTCTCATTGTCAGACTAAGTGAATGGCCTCCATGGAAGTCATGGATGTCCATGAACTTCTGATCCCCTAGCTAGCATTATGTTACGGAGAGAGAGAGAGAGAGACCCCCCACATCTCCCGTGCTGTGAATGAGGAGCTCTCTGCAACCTTCCTCACTGTATCCTTCCTCTTATTAACCGGGCTGAGGCCACCGCACCAGGCTCCTGACAGATGCATCCTGCAGCAGCTGCATGCTCCTTCCTGTCTCTGTCTGTCTCTTTCTCTGTCTCTCTCTCTTTCTCTGTCTCTCTCTCTCTCTCTCTGTCTCTTTCTCTCTCTGTCTCTCTCTCTGTCTCTCTCTCTTTGTCTCTGTCTTTCTCTCTCCATTTCTCTGTCTCTCTCTGTCTTTCTCTGTCTCTTTCTCTGTGTCTGTCTGTCTGTCTGTCTGTCTGTCTGTCTGTCTGTCTCTCTGCTGCATTTATTTTGTCAGCATGAAGGAGCTTCTCTAGCAAAGTTGGGACACTGGCGGAATTTAAATTAACTGGTCCCCTCCTTTGAAAGGACCACTGCTGGCTGTCGGGTGGGAGGGAGGGAGGGAGGGAGGGTAGAGGGGAGCGAGCTCTGGTGGAAGGGAGGGAGGGCTGGTGTTGAGGGAGGACGGATGTTGAGTGAGGGAAGCCCTCCACAGTTCTCCTTTTCTATGGTCTGAGAGTGTTTCACTGTTCCATGGCCTTCAGACCATGTTGGCATGGCATGCTGGCTGGTTGGTTGGCACTGATGTTTAAATGGCAGTACTTCTGAATGCGGTCTGGCATGACTGTAATTAGTGCCCTGTCTGTATTCTACATTAGCGTTTCTTTAGCTTTAGGTGGGACATCAGTGAAGGCTGCTGGGGGCCACTGATTCAGAAGTAGATTTTTAGTGGGGAAAATCCGGTTAACTTCTGGAGAAAATATCATTCAGCATCAAAATAATAACATAATAAATCATTTAGCTAGAAAGCCATAAACGGCTACTGCATGGCAGGTCTCTCTCTCTCTCTCTCTCTCTCTCTCTCTCTCTCTCTCTCTCTCTCTCTCTCTCTCTCTCTCTCTCTCTCTCTCTCTCTCTCTCTCTCTCTCTCTCTCTCTCTCTCTCTCTCTCTCTCTCTTATTTATATATAAATCATCAATCATCTTTCTCAGGAAATGTCAATGAAAGGAGACTCAAGGGATTTAATGAAACCATTTCAGAATGCCGTTGCTTACACAGTCACATTCATTCACATGGTCGTAATCGAATTGAGAATCATGTAAGAATGCTTGCTTTATCACTGCAGTGTTTTATTGCCTTTAATGTAATGGCTTATACCCTGGTTTATTCCCTGGCCTATACCCTGGCCCCTGGTATATACCCTGGCCTGTACAGGACAATAGCATGATTGTGTTGGACACAGGAGATCTGATGATCAGATTCCCTTAAAGTCACAGTGGTTACACAGTTTGCTTGATATCCTATGTGCAACCATTGCCAAAGTGTGTGTGTGTGTGTGTTTGTTTCTCTGAGGAGACCATCTCATTTAAAAACCAGTTGATGTAATGGATTTTAAAAACATACAAATAGTCCTACAGAGTATCTCAACTAGCCGACAGAGTATCTCAACTAGCCTACAGAGTATCTCAACTAGCCTACAGAGTATCTCAACTAGCCTACAGAGTATCTCAACTAGCCTACAGAGTATCTCAACTAGCCTACAGAGTATCTCAACTAGCCTACAGAGAATCTCAACTAGCCTACAGAGAATCTCAACTAGCCTACAGAGAATCTCAACTAGCCTACAGAGAATCTCAACTAGCCTACAGAGAATCTCAACTAGCCTACAGAGTATCTCAACTAGCCTACAGAGTATCTCAACTAGCCTACAGAGTATCTCAACTAGCCTACAGAGAATCTCAACTAGCCTACAGAGTATCTCAACTAGCCTACAGAGAATCTCAACTAGCCTACAGAGTATCTCAACTAGCCTACAGAGTATCTCAACTAGCCTACAGAGAATCTCAACTAGCCTACAGAGTATCTGAACTAGCCTACAGAGAATCTCAACTAGCCTACAGAGAATCTCAACTAGCCTACAGAGTATCTCAACTAGCCTACAGAGTATCTCAACTAGCCTACAGAGTATCTCAACTAGCCTACAGAGTATCTCAACTAGCCTACAGAGTATCTCAACTAGCCTACAGAGTATCTGAATGTTCTGTAGTGGAGTCGAGGGAATGAGTGTTTTAATGATACTGCTGAATACAGTATATTGACCTCTGGTTACTGGACGGTCAACTCATAAAAGGGAATGTTTTTCTTATGTCCAACTCTGTTATAGTAAAGTATGGGCAAATATTAACGCTGTATATATGGTTGATTGTAATTTGTGGACATTGAGATGAAGTGGTTAGTATAGACATGATGACAGAGGGTTCAGAGGATACGTCCCAAATGGCACCCTATTTCTTATATAGTGCACTACTTTGGACCAGGGCCCATATGGCTTTAGTCAAAAGTAGTGTACTAAGGATTAGGGTGCCATTTGGGATGCTGCCAGAGTCTGCTCCTGGCTCTGTGTTTCCTGTCTGCTGTGACCTGAGTTACTGCCTGCCTGCCTGCCTGCCTGCCTGCCTGCCTGCCTGTCTGTCTGCCTGCCTGTCTGCCTGTCTGCCTGTCTGCCTGTCTGCCTGTCTGCCTGTCTGCCTGCCTGCCTGCCTGCCTGCCTGCCTCTGTCCCCGCTGCCATGTGATAGCCACAACCTCCGCTCTGTCCCCAATGGGACCCTATTCCCTTCATAGTGCAATGGCCACCCCTCCGGCCCCACTACAGCCATCTGGCAGCCAGATGTACTGGCCCCCAAGGGAACAGACAGGCAGGACAGCATGACGTTCACTCACTCCTCCCTACACAAAGAGGACAGCATGAAGTTCACTCACTCCTCCCTACACAAAGAGGACAGCATGACGTTCACTCACTCCTCCCTACACAAAGAGGACAGCATGAAGTTCACTCACTCCTCCCTACACAAAGAGGACAGCATGAAGTTCACTCACTCCTCCCTACACAAAGAGGACAGCATGAAGTTCACTCACTCCTCCCTACACAAAGAGGACAGCATGAAGTTCACTCACTCCTCCCTACACAAAGAGGACAGC
Source organism: Coregonus lavaretus (assembly GCF_964263955.1). Lineage (NCBI taxonomy): Eukaryota > Metazoa > Chordata > Actinopteri > Salmoniformes > Salmonidae > Coregonus > Coregonus lavaretus. The sequence continues at coordinate 459,357 of NW_028156546.1, forward strand.
ATGACGTTCACTCACTCCTCCCTACACAAAGAGGACAGCATGAAGTTCACTCACTCCTCCCTACACAAAGAGGACAGCATGAAGTTCACTCACTCCTCCCTACACAAAGAGGACAGCATGAAGTTCACTCACTCCTCCCTACACAAAGAGGACAGCATGACGTTCACTCACTCCTCCCTACACAAAGAGGACAGCATGAAGTTCACTCACTCCTCCCTACACAAAGAGGACAGCATGAAGTTCACTCACTCCTCCCTACACAAAGAGGACAGCATGAAGTTCACTCACTCCTCCCTACACAAAGAGGACAGCATGAAGTTCACTCACTCCTCCCTACACAAAGAGGACAGCATGAAGTAGAGAGAAGACCCTACGTTGTTAGACTGGGGCAATAAGCACACACTAGCTGCTACCAGAGGGAAGACCCTACGTTGTTAGACTGGGGCAATAAGCACACACTAGCTGCTACCAGAGAGAAGACCCTACGTTGTTAGACTGGGGCAATAAGCACACACTAGCTGCTACTAGAGAGAAGACCCTACGTTGTTAGACTGGGGCAATAAGCACACACTAGCTGCTACCAGAGAGAAGACCCTACGTTGTTAGACTGGGGCAATAAGCACACACTAGCTGCTACCAGAGAGAAGACCCTACGTTGTTAGACTGGGGCAATAAGCACACACTAGCTGCTACCAGAGAGAAGACCCTACGTTGTTAGACTGGGGCAATAAGCAGACACTAGCTGCTACCAGAGAGAAGACCCTACGTTGTTAGACTGGGGCAATAAGCACACACTAGCTGCTACCAGAGGTAAGACCCTACGTTGTTAGACTGGGGCAATAAGCACACACTAGCTGCTACCAGAGGGAAGACCCTACGTTGTTAGACTGGGGCAATAAGCACACACTAGCTGCTACCAGAGAGAAGACCCTACGTTGTTAGACTGGGGCAATAAGCACACACTAGCTGCTACCAGAGGTAAGACCCTACGTTGTTAGACTGGGGCAATAAGCACACACTAGCTGCTACCAGAGAGAAGACCCTACGTTGTTAGACTGGGGCAATAAGCACACACTAGCTGCTACCAGAGAGAAGACCCTACGTTGTTAGACTGGGGCAATAAGCACACACTAGCTGCTACCAGAGAGAAGACCCTACGTTGTTAGACTGGGGCAATAAGCAGACACTAGCTGCTACCAGAGAGAAGACCCTACGTTGTTAGACTGGGGCAATAAGCACACACTAGCTGCTACCAGAGGTAAGACCCTACGTTGTTAGACTGGGGCAATAAGCACACACTAGCTGCTACCAGAGGGAAGACCCTACGTTGTTAGACTGGGGCAATAAGCACACACTAGCTGCTACCAGAGGTAAGTAAGGGGGCATTCAAGTGTCAGACTGTGGAAGCTCTGATGGGTGGAAGGAGCTTGAGACCCAGAGGGAAGGAATGTTTGGGGATGTGATGCCAAGTTCACAATTTGGAACATGGCGGAAAACAAGCGGCACAGTCACAGCAGAGGAGGGCATGGAGTCTGACCTGCATGGAGTCTCTGACCAGCGTGGAGTCTCAGACCAGCGTGGAGTCTCTGACCAGCGTGGAGTCTCTGACCAGCGTGGAGTCTCTGACCAGCGTGGAGTCTCTGACCAGCGTGGAGTCTCTGACCAGCGTGGAGTCTCTGACCAGCGTGGAGTCTCTGACCAGCGTGGAGTCTCTGACCAGCGTGGAGTCTCTGACCAGCGTGGAGTCTCTGACCAGCGTGGAGTCTCTGACCAGCGTGGAGTCTCTGACCAGCGTGGAGTCTCTGACCAGCGTGGAGTCTCTGACCAGCGTGGAGTCTCAGACCAGCGTGGAGTCTCTGACCAGCGTGGAGTCTGACCTGCATGGAGTCTCTGACCAGCGTGGAGTCTCTGACCAGCGTGGAGTCTCTGACCAGCGTGGAGTCTCTGACCAGCGTGGAGTCTCTGACCAGCGTGGAGTCTCAGACCAGCGTGGAGTCTGACCTGCATGGAGTCTCTGACCAGCGTGGAGTCTCTGACCAGCGTGGAGTCTCTGACCAGCGTGGAGTCTCTGACCAGCGTGGAGTCTCTGACCAGCGTGGAGTCTCTGACCAGCGTGGAGTCTCTGACCGGCGTGGAGTCTCTGACCAGCGTTCCCCTACTAAGACTGATTAGGAGACTAGTGGAGTGTTGTTGGGACGGTCAGATAGTCAACATGAGTCAAGGAATGATTTAGTCATATTGTTACTAAGGCAACTGTTTGGAACATTCTGTGTGCGTCCCAAATGGCACCCTATTCAGTTTATATGAAAGGGCTCTGGTCAAGATGAGTCACTCTAAAGGGAATTTGGTACCTTTTTAGGACGTAACCTCCGTTTCATATCATCTCTATGTTAAAGCTGGACCAAAGGCTACTGTGATGTGGTATATTACTCAATGTGTTTTCTTCTTACTCAAAAATACTTTACACAAAGTACTTGAGTAATATTTGGATAGAAAAGGTTTGCTGTGCTTTCAGTTGTTTAGTTGAAGGAGGACAAAGAAAGACTGCTATTCACACAACCACCTGCGATACTGATGAGCATATTCAATGACTAGTTGTTCAGTAGAATAGATTTACATTTACATTTTAGCAGACACTCTTATCCAGAGCCACTTACAGTTAGTGAGTGCAACCATTATTATTATTATTATTATTTTTTTTTCATACTGGCCCCCCGTGGGAAACGAACCCACAACCCTGCCGGCCATTCCCTCCCCTACCCTGGACGACGCTGGGCCAATTGTGCGTCACCCCATGGGTCTCCCGGTCACGGCCGGCTATGACAGAGCCTGGATTCGAACCAGGATCTCTAGTGGCACAGCTAGCACTGCGATGCAGTGCCTTAGACCACTGCGCCACTCGGGAGATACTGATGATCATATTCAATGACTAGTTGTTCAGTAGTAAAGATACTGATGATCATATTCAATGACTAGTTGTTCAGTATTATAGATACTGATGATCATATTCAATGACTAGTTGTTCAGTAGTAAAGATACTGATGACTAGGACAGCTAGGACATCTGGTTTATTGACAGAAGAAGCGGAAATCTTGACAGTCCTCTGTACCTAGTTGTTTGAAATAGTTATGAAGTGGCCATCTGTTGTCAAGTTTGGACTGAGAATCCTTCTACCAAAGTAAGACTAGTCTCTCAGTGCTAGGCTGACCTGCCCCCTCTCTCTCATCTGACCTTCTCGCTCTGTCTGTCTGTCTGTCTGTCTGTCTGTCAGAACAGTGACACAGGAGCGACTTCCTCTCTGAATTGGACTGTAGGGCTACCTCTCTGAACTGGACTGTAGGGCTACCTCTCTGAACTGGACTGTAGGGCTACCTCTCTGAACTGGACTGTAGGGCTACCTCTGAACTGGACTGGAGGGCTACCTCTCTGAACTGGACTGGAGGGCTACCTCTCTGAACTGGACTGTAGGGCTACCTCTCTGAACTGGACTGTAGGGCTACCTCTCTGAACTGGACTGTAGGGCTACCTCTCTGAACTGGACTGGAGGGCTACCTCTCTGAACTGGACTGGAGGGCTACCTCTCTGAACTGGACTGGAGGGCTACCTCTCTGAACTGGACTGGAGGGCTACCTCTCTGAACCGGACTGGAGGGCTACCTCTCTGAACCGGACTGGAGGGCTACCTCTCTGAACCGGACTGGAGGGCTACCTCTCTGAAGTGGACTGGAGGGCTACCTCTCTGAACTGGACTGGAGGGCTACCTCTCTGAACTGGACTGGAGGGCTACCTCTCTGAAGTGGACTGGAGGGCTACCTCTCTGAACTGGACTGGAGGGCTACCTCTCTGAACTGGACTGGAGGGCTACCTCTCTGAACCGGACTGGAGGGCTACCTCTCTGAACCGGACTGGAGGGCTACCTCTCTGAACCGGACTGGAGGGCTACCTCTCTGAAGTGGACTGGAGGGCTACCTCTCTGAAGTGGACTGGAGGGCTACCTCTCTGAAGTGGACTGGAGGGCTACCTCTCTGAAGTGGACTGCAGGGCTACCTCTCTGAACTGGACTGGAGGGCTACCTCTCTGAACCGGACTGGAGGGCTACCTCTCTGAAGTGGACTGGAGGGCTACCTCTCTGAAGTGGACTGTAGGGCTACGTCTCTGAACTGGACTGTAGGGCTACCTCTCTGAACTGGACTGTAGGGCTACCTCTCTGAACTGGACTGGAGGGCTACCTCTCTGAACCGGACTGGAGGGCTACCTCTCTGAAGTGGACTGGAGGGCTACCTCTCTGAAGTGGACTGGAGGGCTACCTCTCTGAAGTGGACTGGAGGGCTACCTCTCTGAAGTGGACTGGAGGGCTACCTCTCTGAAGTGGACTGGCTGGAGGGCTACCTCTCTGAAGTGGACTGGCTGGAGGGCTACCTCTCTGAAGTGGACTGGCTGGAGGGCTACCTCTCTGAACTGGACTGGAGGGCTACCTCTCTGAACTGGACTGTAGGGCTACCTCTCTGAACTGGACCGGAGGGCCACCTCTCTGAACTGGACCGGAGGGCTACCTCTCTGAACTGGACTGGAGGGCTACCTCTCTGAACTGGACTGGCTGGAGGGCAGGGTAGATACCTTTCCTTTGGTGTGTGAATTCCATGTTGTCTGCTTATGGAATGGATTCCTTGTATATTTTCCTAGCAAGTTTGATCTGAAAAGGACATATATTTCCGAAGTCTCTTTCTAGATGCACAAGGGTGGAAGTGGAATGGATTGTGTGTTTGTGTGTGTGTGTGTGTGTGTGTGACTGACTGTGTGTGTGTCCTTGTGTCTGTCTCTGTGTCTGCATGTCTCTCTGTGTGTGTGTTTAGGGGGATGGAGGGGCTGCCGTTGGTCTCAGGCCAGCTGTGGAGTAGTGAGGATCGGGGTTGGGGTTGGCTCCTGCTGGCTGGTCTGAGTGGAGCAGAGTGGCGGGGAGGCTCATCTTTTGTTTATCTGTAGAGCTTCACTGCAAAGCCATGTGGCTTTGTCTCAAATGGCACCATATTCCCTATATGGTGCACTACTTTTGACCTGAGCTCATTGCGCTCTGGTCAAAAGTAGTGCACTAGGGAATAGGGTACCATTTCAGATGCAAAGCCCTGGGTTTATTCAGAGAGGTGCTGCAGATGGATGCCTGCTCAGATTGTTGTGCAGGCTGCAGCAGAGGGGCTATAATTAACATTTAAATACATCCAACCTCAGGGTTGATGTAACCCTTTAGCCTGCTTCTAGGAGAGGAGTCTTGAAAATCGAACATTACGGTTCAGAATGTTGTGTTACAGATCTAGTAGAACCGTGGTTTACAGCTTGGTATTTTCTGAGGAAGCTGGTGGAAGTACTGTAGAAATATCATCAAGAAAGCAATGAGAAAAATTCTCACGTTGTTATAATTCACTCTTCATACATTTCCTCTTTTCAATCAGTTGGTTACAATTTGAATGTGGTAGTGTTTGAATGTGGTAGTGTTTGAATGTGGTAGTGTTTGAATGTGGTAGTGTTTGAATCGACACAGATTTGTGAAACACCAATAGTGTGCATGCAAGTGTGTCTCAGAGGGAGTGTGAGTGTGAGTCCTCACTCCTGTTCCTCTGTTTGACTTCCTGTGTCTGAGTCCCAAGTCCTCTCCTCTGTTCCTCTGTTTGACTTCCTGTGTCTGAGTCCAAGTCCTCTCCTCTGTTCCTCTGTTTGACTTCCTGTATCTGAGTCCCAAGTCCTCTCCTCTGTTCCTCTGTTTGACTTCCTGTATCTGAGTCCCAAGTCCTCTCCTCTGTTCCTCTGTTTGACTTCCTGTGTCTGAGTCCAAGTCCTCTCCTCTGTTCCTCTGTTTGACTTCCTGTATCTGAGTCCCAAGTCCTCTCCTCTGTTCCTCTGTTTGACTTCCTGTATCTGAGTCCCAAGTCCTCTCCTCTGTTCCTCTGTTTGACTTCCTGTATCTGAGTCCCAAGTCCTCTCCTCTGTTCCTCTGTTTGACTTCCTGTATCTGAGTCCCAAGTCCTCTCCTCTGTTCCTCTGTTTGACTTCCTGTGTCTTGAGTCTAAGTCCTCTCCTCTGTTCCCTTGTCGTTCCCAGCTGCTTGTGGAGTATGGGTACAACTGCCAGCGCTGCGCCACAACCCGTCTCTGTGTCAGGCTCCATATCCTCTGTAGCAGCACCCCATCATCCTCCTCCGCTTGAGAGTATCCATGGCAACGGGATGGCGAACAGCAGGCAGTCTCTCAACACGAGCTCTTCCCAGATGGTGAACATCCACGGCAGCAAGGCCAAGTCCATCATCACTAACAAGGTCGCACCCGTCGTCATCACGTAAGGACGAACCAAGGGATGTTAGGATGTTCATCCCTGTGGCTTTGATCACTAAGGGGTGAATGGATGGGGATGTTGGGTGAAGTGTGTGTGTGTGTGTGTGTGTGTGTGTGTGTGTGTGTGTGTGTGTGTGTGTGTGTGTGTGTGCTGTTATCTAATTGTTCCGTCTTGGATTCAAAAGATAGGGTTATTTATCTTATCTGACAAATGCGATGTTCGGTCGGTCTCCAGCGGGAACCTTAGGACCCCAAAGAGGGATTGAATGCTTTGTTGCACCATGTTGAAGATGACGGCTACATTATCTTCTGTGTTATAGATATAATTGCAGACAGGAATTTCAGATCCACGATGACCTCCTCAGGACAAACTACAAAGTGGGCCGGATATCAGACTCAATGCCCGAACACTACTTGGTTCAGGTAGGAACAAAACACACCACAGCGCTTCCCCCAACCATCCAAAACACACCACAGCGCTTCCCCCAACCATCAGCATTGTTTTGTTCAGCATTTACATTGAGATACTTAAGAAGAGAGGAGGCCTGGACCCAAACCCTCTCTCTCCAAGCCCTACCCCTTTGTTACTTCACATTGATGTGTCCAAGAGGACATTGGAACGCGTTGTTTTTATGATCATGCGTGGCCGTTGAGTGGAGCATTGTCACCTCTCCCATTGGTCCTTTTGATCCTCCTATCACCTGTCACAGAGCTGTTCAGGCATGCAGAGCCCCTTATTGTTACCGAGGAGTTAGTTTACTCACATAGATCACCTTGTATGAATGTGTTATGAAGTCCTGGTAGATATGTAGGGAGCCTTAAAGTGTTCCCTATACTGACTCTACTGTAACCCCCAACGACAACTGTTGATGTAAAAAGGAGCTTTTATAAAGCCACGTATTTCATTGGTTGATTGACTGTACTGTATGTCTGTAGGGTGAGTTCTTCCTGGTCCAGGACGTGTACAGCAAGGCTGATGTCCTGAACACTACAGGCAGCTACGGAGCGCCAAACTACCGCCAGGTGAAAGGAAGCTACCCGCTCTACGGCATGGGCCAGCCCAGCCTGAATGGCTTCAAACAGGTCCTCCAAAGGTTACAGAGTCAAGGGCATGAGGTTAGTGCACTGCCCTCAGGGTGATATTTGTTTACTTGGTGCGTCCCAAATGGAACCCTATTTCCTTCATAGTGCACTACTTTTGACCAGGATCCATAGGGCTCTCTCTCTCTGTCGCTCTCTCTCTTCTCTGTCTGTCTCTGTCTGTCTCTGTCTGTCTCTGTCTGTCTGTCTCTGTGTGTCTCTGTCGGTTTCTGTGTCTGTCTGTGTCTGTCTGTCTGTATCAGTGTCTGTCTGTCTGTCTGTCTGTCTGTCTGTCTGTCTGTCTGTCTGTCTGTCTGTGTATCAGTGTCTGTCTGTGTATCAGTGTCTGTCTGTCTCTGTATCAGTGTCTGTCTGTGTCTGTCTGTCTGTCTGTCTCTGTATCTGTGTCTGTCTGTCTGTCTGTGTATCAGTGTCTGTCTGTGTCTGTCTGTCTGTCTCTGTATCAGTGTCTGTCTGTGTCTGTCTGTCTGTCTGTGTATCAGTGTCTGTCTGTGTCTGTCTGTCTGTCTGTGTATCAGTGTCTGTCTGTGTCTGTCTGTCTGTCTCTGTATCAGTGTCTGTCTGTGTCTGTCTGTCTGTCTGTGTCTTCTCTTCAGCCTGCTGTCTTTCTAACTGTGTTGTTCTTTCTAACTGTGTTGTGGATAAATATTTGAGGGGTCAGGCACTCTGTCCATGCTGTGGGACAGACGGACGCACTGTGCCACTAAGCAAACCCAACCCAGGCAGGCTGTGTCGCAAATGGCACCCTATTCCCTATGTAGTCTACTGTTTTTGACCAGGGCCCATAGGGCACTGTATAGGGAATAGGGTGCCATTTGGGGGACACATCCTCAGTCATGTTGAATGATGGAAAATAATGAATATCTATCAGGGTTGTGAGTCCAGTATGGAAACTCACTGTAATTGAAATGAAATTGACTTAATTATATAGCAGCGAGCGCATGATAAATTCCTGACGGTCAAATGACAACGGAATGTTTCCAATTGGGTTTGGAACAAAGCTTTACAGATTCTAGAACCAAATAACTGGCCTGTGGAATTATTATTGTTCCTGGCACCGTATTCAAAAAGCATCTCAGTTAGAGGATCAGGTTCCCCTTGTCTTTATGATCTTATTAATTACTGACTCTTTTTTAATGTAGGCCATGATTTCTCTCCTCTCCTCTCCTCTCCTCTCCTCTCCTCTCCTCTCCTCTCCTCTCCTCTCCTCTCCTCTCCTCTCCTCTCCTCTCCTCTCCTCTCCTCTCTCTTCCCAGGAGGTGATGTTCTTCTGTGTGCGAGAGGAGCCGGTGGTGTTCCTGCACCTGGAGGAGAACTTTGTTCCGTACACCCCCCGGAGGAAGGAGAACCTCCATGAGAATCTCCATGGCCTGGACAAGGAGGAGACGGTGGAGACCCTGGAGCTCACCATCAGGAAGGAGGTGACCTGGCTTCCTCAAACTAATAAACGCATAAACCTCCTCTTTATATACTGGCCTCCTCATAGTAATAAACCCATAAACCTCCTCTTTATATACTGGCCTCCTCATACTAATAAACCCATAAACCTCCTCTTTATATACTGGCCTCCTCATACTAATAAACCCATAAACCTCCTCTTTATATACTGGCCTCCTCATACTAATAAACCCATAAACCTCCTCTTTATATACTGGCCTCCTCATAGTAATAAACCCATAAACCTCCTCTTTATATACTGGCCTCCTCATACTAATAAACCCATAAACCTCCTCTTTATATACTGGCCTCCTCATAGTAATAAACCCATAAACCTCCTCTTTATATATTGGCCTCCTCATAGTAATAAACCCATAAACCTCCTCTTTATATACTGGCCTCCTCATACTAATAAACCCATAAACCTCCTCTTTATATACTGGCCTCCTCATAGTAATAAACCCATAAACCTCCTCTTTATATATTGGCCTCCTCATAGTAATAAACCCATAAACCTCCTCTTTATATACTGGCCTCCTCATAGTAATAAACCTCTTTATATACTGGCCTCCTCATTCTAATAAACTCATAGTCCCTCTTGATCCAGCATTAAACAGCTTGTCTACACTATAGATAGTCCCTCTTGATCCAGCATTAAACAGCTTGTCTACACTACAGATAGTGTTCCCAGTAAGTCCCTGGGGGCTACTATATGTATTAGTAGTAGTAGTAGTAGTTTATTTAATTTGACATGTAGGCCTGAACAGGAAAACAAACAGACATCATGTCTCTAGCTTCAGAGGGTGCCTGCACATGTTGAAGGCATCTACCGGTATTTTGATGGTGGTCTAGTTGGGTGGTGGTCTAGTTGAATGGTGGTCTAGTTGGATGGTGGTCTAGTTGGGTGGTGGTCTAGTTGGATGGTGGTCTAGTTGGATGGTGGTCTAGTTGGGTGGTGGTCTAGTTGGGTGGTGGCCTAGTTGGGTGGTGGTCTAGTTGGGTGGTGGTCTAGTTGGGTGGTGGTCTAGTTGGGTGGTGGTCTAGTTGGGTGGTGGTCTAGTTGGATGGTGGTCTAGTTGGGTGGTGGTCTAGTTGGGTGGTGGTCTAGTTGGGTGGTGGCCTAGTTGGGTGGTGGTCTAGTTGGGTGGTGGTCTAGTTGGGTGGTGGTCTAGTTGGGTGGTGGTCTAGTTGGATGCTAGTTGAGTTGGATGGCAAGGACAGGGTTGGTAATGGTAATGGTAATGGTTGTGGTGCTAGATTTGTCCTCGGACGTTGTTCTCAGTCCTCAGCTCTCGGTAGCCTCTGAACGACCCCTCCAGTAGGGCCGTGTAGCACCCACTTGGGTGATGTTTCTTCTGCTGCCGATACGGTCGCTACAAGCTCCCCACACATCAGTCCAGAGTACTAGTCATCCTCATTACGAGAAAGCCCTCTGCCATCTCAGCAGTGCATTTCTCTTACGCTTTGGGTGGTGAAACGTCAAGCTGTCTCGAGAATGCATCTTTTAAATACAGTCAGCTGACTAGCTAGCAATGCGACCCAAACAAATCGAGAGACCATAATTTCTGCAATTCCGATGCTCAAGACAAGTAGATATATTGGATCAAAATTATATTAGTTATAAAAAGAAAGAAAAAATCTTTACAATGAACAAAAAAACTGCTAAAATCAGCTGTTTCATAACATCAGTAATAATAGTCTTGTGCTCTGTCTTTGGTTTCTCTAGCTCCACGACTTTGCCAAAATGAATGATAACATGTTCTACGTGTATAACGATATCGAGCACTTCAAGGGCGAGCCCCAGAAGATGACCATCACCTGTGAGGAGGACATCCATGTGACAGAGGAGGTCTATAAGAGACCGCTGTTCACCATGCCACTCTACAGGTTCATAGTTACTACTTCTTTTACACTCCTTATTTTTTTACTATTTTATTGAGTGTGATAGTTTATTTTTTATTATCGACACAATGCAGCATGGAACAAAGGACACAGCACAACACTTGAGACATGAACAAGAGGGATATGTTGACTGAAGGGAAACAGAGAGACATGAACAAGAGGGATAGGTTGACTGAAGGGGAAACAGAGAGACATGAACAAGAGGGATAGGTTGACTGACGGGGAAACAGAGAGACATGAACAAGAGGGATAGGTTGACTGAAGGGGAAACAGAGAGACATGAACAAGAGGGATAGGTTGACTGAAGGGGAAACAGAGAGACAGTGTAGAAGAGTGGTGGTAATGTGATTCAATCCCACACAGGCAGACGAAATCAGTTGTCGGTTGTTAACAATGACTGCAAGAACAACCTACAGGCACACTGTACAGGTTTACAGCTTGTTGTACACTACTGCTTGAGTGCTCTCTCTCTCTCTCTCTCTTCTCTCTGTCTCTCTGTCTCTCTCTCTCTCTCTCTCTCTCTCTTCTCTCTCTCTCTCTTGCTCTCTCTCTCTCTCTCTCTCTCTCTTGCTCTCTCTCTCTCTCTCTCTCTCTCTCTCTCTTGCTCTCTCTCTTGCTCTCTCTCTCTCTCTCTCTCTCTCTCTCTCTTCTCTCTCTCTCTCTCTCTCTCTCTCTCTCTCTCTCTCTCTCTCTCTCTCTGCTCTCTCTCTGCTCTCTCTCTCTCTTTCTCTGCTCTCTCTCTCTTGCTCTCTCTCCGCTCTCTCTCTCTCTCTCTCTCTGCTCTCTCGCTCTCGCTCTCGCTCTCGCTCTTCTCTCTCTCTCTCTCTCTCTCTCTCTCTCTCTCTCTCTCTCTGCTCTCTCGCTCTCGCTCTCGCTCTCTCTCTCTCCTCTCTCTCTCTCTCTCTCTGCTCTCTCTCTGCCCCCTCTGCATTCATTCAGAGGCGAGGGAAGAGAGACATCGGTTGCAACCCAAATGGCACCCCATTCCCTATAGAGTGCACTACTTTTGACCAGAGCCCCATGGGGAATAGGGTACCATTTGGGAGGCCTCCTTTAGCATCCTGTTAGTAATCAGATCAGAGGAGCTGAAGCTTTTATTGAGATGTAATGAACAGCCAGCTCCACTCCTGACATCTCCAGGGCATGTCAATATATTCCCCTTCTCATTCCCTTCTTCCACTATCTACATCACAACACACACACATTCCCCTATCTACTACACAACACACACACACACACACACACACACACACACACACACACACACACACACACACACACACACACACAACCAACCATTTGGATCTGAGTGATGCCCCATAACGTCAAGAAAGAAAGTGTTTGAATGTGTCCTTTCAACTTACAGATTTGTGTGTGTGTGTGTAGAGTTAAGAACATCAAGTGATCTGGTCATGAAGACAGGGAGCAGAGCAGGCCTCCTGGGTGTGGGATTTATGTCTGTACTCTGGAACTTCCTGGTGGGCTGTTTTGTTGTAGCCGTATGTTTCCCAACCACCATCTGCGTCCCAAATGGCACCCTGTTCCCTTTATAGTGCACAACAATAGGCTTTGGTCAAATGTAGTGCACTACATAGGGAATAGGGTGCAAGTTGGGACACAGCATGATATTAGTAAACAGAGAGATGAAAGAGTGTTGAACAGTTGTCTCATTCTAGGTCAATGTTGCCTTCCTTTGTTCTGGCCTACATAAAGGATATATTGACTAAATAGATGGGATTTCTCCTGTGAAAACAGACACAGTAACACTTTCTCTCTCTCTCTCTCTCTCTCTCTCTCTCTCTCTCTCTCTCTCTCTCTCCTCTCTCTCTCTCTCTCTCTCTCTCTCTCTCTCTCTCTCTCTCTCTCTGTCTCTCTCCCCCCCCCTCTCTCTCTCTCTCGCAGGTACTACCGACTGCCACTACCGATGGAGGGAGCGCCTCTAGAGGAGGATTTTGATGCCTTTGTTAGTGTTCTCAGGGTAAGGAGGGTTATTAGTGTTCTCAGGGTAAGGAGGGTTATTAGTGTTCTCAGGGTAAGGAGGGTTATTAGTGTTCTCAGGGTAAGGAGGGTTATTAGTGTTCTCAGGGTAAGGAGGGTTATTAGTGTTCTCAGGGTAAGGAGGGTTATTAGTGTTCTCAGGGTAAGGAGGGTTATTAGTGTTCTCAGGGTAAGGAGGGTTATTAGTGTTCTCAGGGTAAGGAGGGTTATTAGTGTTCTCAGGGTAAGGAGGGTTATTAGTGTTCTCAGGGTAAGGAGGGTTATTACTGTTCTCAGGGTAAGGAGGGTTATTAGTGTTCTCAGGGTAAGGAGGGTTATTACTGTTCTCAGGGTAAGGAGGGTTATTAGTGTTCTCAGGGTAAGGAGGGTTATTAGTGTTCTCAGGGTAAGGAGGGTTATTAGTGTTCTCAGGGTAAGGAGGGTTATTACTGTTCTCAGGGTAAGGAGGGTTATTAGTGTTCTCAGGGTAAGGAGGGTTATTAGTGTTCTCAGGGTAAGGAGGGTTATTAGTGTTCTCAGGGTAAGGAGGGTTATTAGTGTTCTCAGGGTAAGGAGGGTTATTAGTGTTCTCAGGGTAAGGAGGGTTATTAGTGTTCTCAGGGTAAGGAGGGTTATTACTGTTCTCAGGGGTAAGGAGGGTTATTAGTGTTCTCAGGGTAAGGAGGGTTATTACTGTTCTCAGGGTAAGGAGGGTTATTAGTGTTCTCAGGGTAAGGAGGGTTATTAGTGTTCTCAGGGTAAGGAGGGTTATTAGTGTTCTCAGGGTAAGGAGGGTTATTAGTGTTCTCAGGGTAAGGAGGGTTATTACTGTTCTCAGGGTAAGGAGGGTTATTACTGTTCTCAGGGTAAGGAGGGTTATTAGTGTTCTCAGGGTAAGGAGGGTTATTAGTGTTCTCAGGGTAAGGAGGGTTATTACTGTTCTCAGGGTAAGGAGGGTTATTAGTGTTCTCAGGGGTAAGGAGGGTTATTAGTGTTCTCAGGGTAAGGAGGGTTATTAGTGTTCTCAGGGTAAGGAGGGTTATTAGTGTTCTCAGGGTAAATCCTGTTGTATTTGTCTTAACAAAGTAGTCACACTCAAATAATATATATATATAATAATATATTGGAGTCTACCTCGTATGTGAACCTACCTTCTTTTTCATTGAACTGTTTGTTGATTTTATGCTCCATCCAAATAACATTTATATCCTATCCTTAAGTCGTGTTTGAGCGCGATGGCGCCTTCTTTCATTTGTTAGAAACATCCCAAGGATTAGCTATACTTCCAGGATCAAGGTCCTTACAGGTTCAGATCTAACAGCCGTGATCAGGCAGGGCTGTCCCTGTACGGTTTCTATGCTGGAGATGATGTTCTGTAGTTAACCCTGATGTGTTTAAAGGAGACATTCAATATATTAACGAGTGGAACATTCTAGAATACCTGGAGATTCTCAACCAGGTTCTGAGACGGAAGATGGGAGGTTGACCTCACTCTCACACCAGGCACCGCTGTGCCCCATCCATCACCAATAACCATAATAGTTATTATGAATATGACATTAAACCTCACATCTAACCTCACATCTTCACTTGTACAGGATGTGCTTTCTTTCTTTCTTTCTTTCTTTCTTTCTTTCTTTCTTTCTTTCTTTCTTTCTTTCTTTCTTTCTTTCTTTCTTTCTTTCTTTCTTTCTTTCTTTCTTTCTTTCTTTCTTTCTTTCTTGCTTTCTTTCTTTCTTGCTTTCTTTCTTCCTTTCTTTCTTTCTTTCTTTCTTTCTTTCTTTCGTTTTGCCTTTTTTGGAGTGACTCCTGTCACTCTAGTAACAGGCATACTGTCCAGTTCTCTGTGGTTGGAAAGTGGTTGGTTCCAGTGGTCAAACGTAGTGCACTATATAGGGAATAGGGTGCAATTTGGGACAGAGTGTTATTCCTGCTGCTGCTCTGCTCTGTTTCATCTCTGTCTGTCTGTCTCTGTCTGTCTGTCTGTCTCTCTGTCTGTCTGTCTGTCTCTCTGTCTGTCTGACTGACTCTCTGTCTGTCTGTCTGTCTGACTGTCTGACTGTCTGACTCTGTCTGTCTGTCTGCAGCTCTACAGTGTTTGCTAGCTCTGTGATAGCTTCCTGATACGTTTCTTCACACTTCCTGTTTCAGTGGTTGAAAGGTGGGGGGTGCGGTTGCCTGGTCCCAGATCTGTTTGTGCTCTTGCCAACTTGATTACTTTCATCGTCAAACCATGGCATGGTAATGAGTGACAAGGAGTTGGCATGGTAACACAGACGGGCACAGGCTAGGGGGTGGGGAGCTTTCAGTTCAAAACAATCTTAATCACAAATGGCGCCAAATGTAATCACATTTCTGGTAGCAGCTGCACTAGACTGCTAAACAAACAGTGGTTTTCTGATTAGTTTTTGTGATAATAACAGCTGGTTAAAAGACAGTCTTTTTCTTTCTGAGAAATCGTAATCCTCCAGTAGTTTGGTCACATGGTCAGGGTTTAAATTAGAGACCGACAGACAGACATTCCAATGCCTTTTCAAATATGTGTGTGTTGGTTTCCAGGACAGCTAGAAACTCCGGATGGACGCCCTTTAGCCAAAGTGTTGGTCAAATAAAGCTAGGAGAGAATTAGAGCGCAACTTTTCTTTTTCATTTTGTATGTGGTGTTTTCCAATCCCTGTATTTGTGTTGCATGTTTTCAGGAGAGCCCCAACCTGTCATTGAGAAGGGATGTTTCCAGGCCTCTGCCTGCCCTGTTGTTCTGCTGTCAGATGGGGGTAGGGAGGACCAACCTTGCCATGATCCTGGGGACCCTGGTCCTCAACCACCTGAAGACCACCCAGGAACCACCACAGTAAGACAGGACTCAACCTCCACAACCAAACTGGAACCTAGCCTAGAGATACACTACATGGCCAAAAGTATGTGGACACCTGCTCGGCAAACATCTCATTCCAAAATCATGGGCAATAATATGGAGTTGGTTCCCCCTTTTGCTGCTATAACAGCCTCCACTCTTCTGGGAAGGCTTTCCACTAGATGTTGGAACATTGCTGTGGGGACTTGCTTCCATTCAGCCACAAGAGCATTAGTGAGGTCGGGCACTGATGTTGGGCGATTAGGCCTGGCTCGCAGTCGGCCTTCCAATTCATCCTGAAGGTGTTCGATTGTGTTGAGGTCAGGGCTCTGTGCAGGCCAGTCAAGTTCTCCCACACCGATCTCGACCAACCATTTCTATATGGACCTCGCTTTGTGCACGGGTGCATTGTCATGCTGAAACAGGAAAGGGCCTTCCCCAAACTGTTGCCACAAAGTTGGAAGCACAGAATCATCTAGAATGTCATTGTATGCGGTAGCGTTAAGATTTCCCTTCATTGGAACTAAGGGACTAGTCCGAACCATGAAAAACAGCCCCAGACCATTATTCCTCCTCCACCAAACTTTACAGTTGGCACTATGCATTCGGGCAGGTAGCGTTCTCCTGGCATCCGCCAAACCCAGATTAGTCCGTCGGACTGCCAGAGAACGCGTTTCCACTCCTCAAGAGTGCAATGGCGGGGAGCTTTATTCCACTTCAGCCGGTCCCGTTCTGTGAGCTTGTGTGGCCTACCACTTTGCGGCTGAGCTGTTGTTGCTCCTAGATGTTTCCACTTCACAATAACAGCACTTACAGGGCAGACATTTGATGAACTGACTTGTTGGAAAGGTGGCATCCTGTGATGGTGCCACGTTGAAAGTCACTGAGCTCTTCAGTACGGGCCATTCTACTGCCAATGTTTGTCTATGGAGATTGCATGGCTGTGTGCTCGATTTTATACACCTGTCAGCAACAGGTGTGGCTGAAATAGCCGAATCCACTAATTTGAAGGGGTGTCCACATACTTTTGTATATATAGTGTATTGCCAGGCTATCATTGCATATAAGAATTTGTTCTTAATTGACCTGTCTGGTAAAATAAAGGTAAAATATAAAAAATCACTATGAAACTGATCCAGATTATACCCAGAGGGTAACATTTGGCACGTGATGTGTTAATGATGGTTTCTGTTTGCAAACTGTTTTTCTGCTTGAGTAAACATCATTATAACCAGATTTGCTGGGCAGGCCTACATTTCTATCAAAACATTGGATTGGTCAGTGTCATAATAATGCAGTGGTGATGTAGTTAAACTGTAAGGAAGTGTTTTAAAGATGGCTGCCTGTCCGGTTTGTTATTTGCAGAGTGGAGGAGGCAGAAGCCAAGCCCCTGTTCCAAGTCATTCAGACCCTCATCAACAAACTACCTGAAGGACAACAGGTCATGGAAGAGGTGAGTGATCTAGAAATGAGTCCACTAGTTAGGTACATTGTGCTAGTTCCCAGTATTGAAATCATGTTCTGTCCCTTTGGTTCTTCAGGTTGACCAAGCGATCGCCCTGTGTTCAGAAATGCACAACATAAAAGAAGCAATATACGAAAATAAGAAGAAACTTGAAGCGATCGGAGATGATTATCAAATTCAGGTAGGTTATGTTTCAGATTGATCAAAACTTTATCAGTACACTATGATCATTTTGATACAGTAATATGATGCTCCAGTGCTTAGCTAGTATGTTATGATTCTAGGGAGCAGTACCCAAGACTACTGTCTGACTCCTTGATGTCTGTCTCTTCTAGGGAGCAGTACCAAAGACTACTGTCTGACTCCTTGATGTCTGTCTCTTCTAGGAAGCAGTACCCAAGACTACTGTCTGACTCCTTGATGTCTGTCTCTTCTAGGGAGCAGTACCCAAGACTACTGTCTGACTCCTTGATGTCTGTCTCTTCTAGGGAGCAGTACCCAAGACTACTGTCTGACTCCTTGATGTCTGTCTCTTCTAGGGAGCAGTACCCAAGACTACTGTCTGACTCCTTGATGTCTGTCTCTTCTAGGGAGCAGTACCAAAGACTACTGTCTGACTCCTTGATGTCTGTCTCTTCTAGGGAGCAGTACCAAAGACTACTGTCTGACTCCTTGATGTCTGTCTCTTCTAGGGAGCAGTACCCAAGACTACTGTCTGACTCCTTGATGTCTGTCTCTTCTAGGGAGCAGTACCCAAGACTACTGTCTGACTCCTTGATGTCTGTCTCTTCTAGGGAGCAGTACCCAAGACTACTGTCTGACTCCTTGATGTCTGTCTCTTCTAGGGAGCAGTACCAAAGACTACTGTCTGACTCCTTGATGTCTGTCTCTTCTAGGGAGCAGTACCAAATACTACTGTCTGACTCCTTGATGTCTGTCTCTTCTAGGGAGCAGTACCAAATACTACTGTCTGACTCCTTGATGTCTGTCTCTTCTAGGGAGCAGTACCAAAGACTACTGTCTGACTCCTTGATGTCTGTCTCTTCTAGGGAGCAGTACCAAAGACTACTGTCTGACTCCTTGATGTCTGTCTCTTCTAGGGAGCAGTACCAAAGACTACTGTCTGACTCCTTGATGTCTGTCTCTTCTAGGGAGCAGTACCAAAGACTACTGTCTGACTCCTTGATGTCTGTCTCTTCTAGGGAGCAGTACCAAAGACTACTGTCTGACTCCTTGATGTCTGTCTCTTCTAGGGAGCAGTACCAAAGACTACTTTCTGACTCCTTGATGTCTGTCTCTTCTAGGGAGCAGTACCAAAGACTACTGTCTGACTCCTTGATGTCTGTCTCTTCTAGGGAGCAGTACCAAAGACTACTGTCTGACTCCTTGATGTCTGTCTCTTCTAGGGAGCAGTACCAAAGACTACTGTCTGACTCCTTGATGTCTGTCTCTTCTAGGGAGCAGTACCAAAGACTACTGTCTGACTCCTTGATGTCTGTCTCTTCTAGGGAGCAGTACCAAAGACTACTGTCTGACTCCTTGATGTCTGTCTCTTCTAGGGAGCAGTACCAAAGACTACTGTCTGACTCCTTGATGTCTGTCTCTTCTAGGGAGCAGTACCCAAGACTACTGTCTGACTCCTTGATGTCTGTCTCTTCTAGGGAGCAGTACCCAAGACCACTGTCTGACTCCTTGATGTCTGTCTCTTCTAGGGAGCAGTACCAAAGACTACTGTCTGACTCCTTGATGTCTGTCTCTTCTAGGGAGCAGTACCAAAGACTACTGTCTGACTCCTTGATGTCTGTCTCTTCTAGGGAGCAGTAACAAAGACTACTGTCTGACTCCTTGATGTCTGTCTCTTCTAGGGAGCAGTACCAAAGACTACTGTCTGACTCCTTGATGTCTGTCTCTTCTAGGGAGCAGAAACAAAGACTACTGTCTGACTCCTTGATGTCTGTCTCTTCTAGGGAAGCACAACCAAAGACTACTTTCTCCACAGAGCCATACAGAGCCTGGAACGGTATTTCTACCTGATTGTGTTCAACGCATACCTTCATGAACAGGTATGGCTTTGTTCCAAATGGCACCCATAGCGAAATTCTATCTTTCACTCATACATACAAGCCAATGTTATTTTGTATTGACTCTGCTGTTTGTCTTTTCTGGCTGCCATTGTTTGTGCTTTGCATTGAGATGACAAATGTCCTGTTTTTAGCAGACAAAGACATCTCAATCTTTACGTCTGATTTTACCATGGCAGACAAAGACCTAAATCTTTACGTCTGATTTTACCATGGCAGACAAAGACATCTCAATCTTTTGTGTCCTGTTTTTACCATGGCAAACAAAGACATCTCAATCTTTACATCTGTTTTTACCATGACAGACAAAGACATCTCAATCTTTACGTCTGATTTTACCATGGCAAACAAAGACATCTCAATCTTTTGTGTCCTGATTTTACCATGGCAGACAAAGACATCTCAATCTTTACGTCTGATTTTACCATGGCAGACAAAGACATCTCAATCTTTACGTCTGTTTTGTGGTGTTGCAGTATTCTCTTGGCTTTGCGTCCAACTTCAGCCAGTGGCTGTGTGCTCACGCCTGGGTGTACCGCCTGCTGGCCTGTATGGACCTATCAGAACTCTCCGCTCCGCCCGATCTCGTCACCAAGGGAGCCCGCGTTTTGGTGAGAACCTCCCACCAAATGACATCACATCACACTCACTCAGACCCACTGCAGAACATCGAACTCAGTCAGGAGCAGAGAAATAGAATTTCTCTGTTTCAAGTTTGTTTGCCTTGTGTAATGAATACATTCACTGGAAATCTAACTCATTATCTTATGTACTTACTGTGTGTGTGTGTGTGTGTGTGTGTGTGTGTGTGTGTGTGTGTGTGTGTGTGTGTGTGTGTGTGTGTGTGTGTGTGTGTGTGTGTGCGCGCAGGTTGCTCATGAGTACCTGTCTCCAGACATACTCAGCACAGTGAAGGAGATGAAGGTGGCTAACTTCAGAAGAGTCCCCAAGATGCCCGTCTACGGCATGTCACAGCCTACATCAGAGGTAAGATCTACACCAACCCCCCGTACCCTGTCACATTTGGTCAATGTCCAAAATGCTAGTTTCCCAGAACTTTCTATCTTTAGCAGACATAAAAAAACGTTTTAAGACATCCCAGTTCTTACAGTACGTTGTCTGTCAAGCTGAACTGAAGCGTATCTGCGGGGGTTGTGTGTTTGTAGGCGACGGGTGCGGTGCTGACCCACCTGACGGATGAGAAGAGGAAGTACAGCCACGTGCTGTGGGTCAACCTGCAGGAGGAGCTGGTTCTGGAGGGGAACGGACAGGTCTTCACTCCCAGAGAGCCTTCCTGTCTGGAGCAACACATCCCTGTCCCCGCCACAGACCCCACACACATAGAGGTACGAGATACACCATATATACAAAAGTATGTGGACACCCCTTTCAAATGAGTGGATTCGGCTATTTCAGCCACACCCGTTGCTGACAGGTGTATAAAATCAAAGCACACCGCCATGCAATCTCCATAGACAAACATTGGCTGTAAAATGGCCTTACTGAAGAGCTCAGTGCCTTTCAACGTGGCACCGTCATAGGATGCCACCTTTCCAACAATTCAGTTCGTCAAATTTCTGCCCTGCTAGAGCGGCCCCGGTCAACTGTAAGTGCAGTTATTGTGAAGTGGAAACGTCTAGGAGCAACAACGGCTCAGCCGCGAAGTGGTAGGCCAACTGACCCTAAACTTAACCTCCAGCACATAGACGTACTAACTGACCCTAACCTTAACCTCCAGCACATAGAGGTACTAACTGGCCCTAACCTCCAGCACATAGAGGTATTAACTGACCCTAACCGTAACCCCCAGCACATAGAGGTACTAACTGACCCTAACCCCCAGCACATAAAGGTACTAACTGACCCTAACCCCCAGCACATAAAGGTACTAACTGACCTTAACCTTAACCCTAACCTTAACCACTAGCACATAGAGGTATTAACTGACCTTAACCTTAACCCTAACCTTAACCCCCAGCACATAGAGGTATTAACTGAACCTAACCTTAACCCCCAGCACATAGAGGTATCAACTGACCCTAACCTTAACCCCCAGCACATAGAGGTATTAACTGACCCTAACCTTAAACCTAACCTTAACCCCCAGCACATAGAGGTATTAACTGAACCTAACCTTAACCCCCAGTACATAGAGGTATTAACTGAACCTAAGCTTAACCCCCAGCACATAGAGGTATCAACTGACCTTAACCTTAACCCCCATCACATAGAGGTATTAACTGAACCTTAACCCCCAGCACATAGAGGTATTAACTGAACCTTAACCCCCAGCACATAGAGGTATTAACTGAACCTTAACCCCCAGCACATAGAGGTATTAACTGAACCTTAACCCCCAGCACATAGAGGTATTAACTGAACCTTAACCCCCAGCACATAGAGGTATTAACTGAACCTTAACCCCCATCACATAGAGGTATTAACTGAACCTTAACCCCCATCACATAGAGGTATTAACTGAACCTTAACCCCCAGCACATAGAGGTATTAACTGAACCTTAACCCCCAGCACATAGAGGTATTAACTGAACCTTAACCCCCAGCACATAGAGGTATTAACTGAACCTTAACCCCCAGCACATAGAGGTATTAACTGAACCTTAACCCCCAGCACATAGAGGTATTAACTGAACCTTAACCCCCATCACATAGAGGTATTAACTGAACCTTAACACCCATCACATAGAGGTATTAACTGAACCTTAACCCCCATCACATAGAGGTATTAACTGAACATTAACCCCCAGCACATAGAGGTATTAACTTAACCTTAACCCCCAGCACATAGAGGTCCAGTGTTTCATGTTACCCTGCTGATTTGGTGTGATACAGAAGTTCCAGGTTCTCTCCCTACTACTGTGGTCCTCTGTAGCTCAGCTGGCATATTATTATTATTATTATTATTATTATTATTACTAGCGATCAGCCTCACTGTGACTCACTGGCTTGACTGTCCCCGTCAAAATCAAATCAATGTTCCCTGTAGGGAACATAATACTGTTTGTATGATGCTGCAAATAAATGTTCTTTACACAGACCATAAAGTCAGGAAAGTAAAGTGAGGGTTTCCCGAGTGGCCCAGCGGTCTAAGGCACTGCAGTGCTTAGAGGCGTCACTACAGATCCGGGTTCGATCCCGGGCTGTGTCGCAGCTGGCCGCGACCGGGAGACCCATGAGGCG
Organism: Coregonus lavaretus; assembly: GCF_964263955.1. NCBI lineage: Eukaryota > Metazoa > Chordata > Actinopteri > Salmoniformes > Salmonidae > Coregonus > Coregonus lavaretus. Next base: position 481,697 of record NW_028156546.1, read on the forward strand.
ACGCACAATTTGGCCCAGCGTCGTCCGGGTTAGGGGAGGGTTTGGCCGGGCCGGGATGTCCTTGTCCCATCGCACTCTAGCGACCTCTTGTGGCGGGCCGGGCGCATGCACGCTGACTTCGGGTCGCCAGTTGTACGGTGTTTCCTCCGACACATTGGTCCGGGGTTAAGTGAGCAGTGTGTCAAGAAGCAGTGCGGCTTGGCAGGGTCGTGTTTCGGAGGACCCATGGCTCTCGACCTTCGCCTCTCCCGAGTCCGTACGGGAGTTGCAGCGATGGGACAAGACTGTAACTACCAATTGGGTATCACGAAATTGGGGAGGAAAAAGGGGTAGTCTGACTGTCTCTCCCCTCCTCTCTACCCCAGAAACTAGAGACCGCCCTGGGAGAGGAGGTTCAGAGAGCCCAGAAGTGGCTGGAGGTGTCTCTGGAGCAGGAGAAACAGATGAAGATGTTTAAAACCTGTCTGACGGTCCAGGAGGTCTTCAACCAGTGCAAGAGAACACACCAGGGACTGCTGTATAAACGCATCCCTCTGTCAGACTGCTGCGCCCCCAAGGAGGAGGTACAGACGGACGCCACGCAGCCACACACACATATATATATATACACACACACACATGCACATACATGCACACACACGCAGACACACACACACACACACGCACACACACGCACACATACACACACACACACACACACACACACACACACACAGGTAATGGGTTTTGTGGAGGCACTGCAGTGGCAGGTTTTCATTTGGCGATGATATGAGGGGTGAAAATGGAAAGCTTTGTACTCCCTCTAGTGGTGTTGAATGTTATTACACATGTTGTATCAATAATATAACTGAATATAGCCATCTGGTGCATGTGTGTGTGTGTGTGTGTGTGTGTGTGTGTGTGTGTGTGTGCATGTGTGTGTGTGTGTGTGTGTGTGTGTGCATGTGTCTGTGTGTGTGCATGTGTTTTACCCCCAGGACTTTGACCAGCTCATGGAGGCCATGAAGAGTACCTTGGCAGAGGACTCTCACTCAGCCTTCGTGTTTAACTGCTCCAACGGCAAGGGAAGAACTACCACAGCCATGGTCATAGCTGCCCTCACTCTCTGGCACTTCAATGTAAGACCACTCCCCTCACTCTCTGGCACTTCAATGTAAGAGTCTATTCTGGAATACCAACGTATAATCCAGGAATAGTCACTTTTCAAGTTAATTTGCCTTCTAATAAACACATTGGAGAGGTTACCAGATCTGTAAGACCAGTATTAAAACAGCCATGTTCATCCGTTGTTGGTTTGTCTCTGCCTCAGGGGTTTCCTGAGTTCGGTGATGATGAGCTTGTCAGTGTTCCTGATGCCAAGTACACAAAGGGAGAATTCAAGGTGAGTTACAACATAAGAGACTTTTACCAAAAGAGGGTTTGAGTGGAACATGACCGTTTTAGATTCACCACATTACCAGAGACTATAGTGTTAGAGCTCTAGTGTCCTAGCAACCACCTAACAGACATGATTCTCCTCTGGTCTGGAATAGTCTGGCTGAATGGGGCCTGTAGAGAGAGGCTCTCCCTCTGCCTCCCCAATGGCTCCACAATCCCTATTTAGTGGACTACTTTTGATCTGGGCCCCCCTTAGGGCTCTGCTCAAAAGTAGTGCACTGTACAGGGTATGTGAGGCCATTTGGGACTCACCCTTGCTCTCAGTAGCTGTGGTCTGATAATGAGCCAGTGGTCAGTTCGGGTTCAGAAAACGTTCATGTCCTCAATGAGCCAGTGGTCAGTTCAGGTTCAGAAAACGTTCATGTCCTCAATGAGCCAGTGGTCAGTTCGGGTTCAGAAAACGTTCATGTCCTCAATGAGCCAGTGGTCAGTTCAGGTTCAGAAAACGTTCATGTCCTCAATGAGCCAGTTCATTTTGCAGCAAACACAATACGTCCAGATTAAATCACAGATTTAAAAGCAACAACAACTGATAGCAAATTATATTTACAAGCAAAGTAGGCTGAATAAGTGCAATTTGATAAAAATGTCATAATTGGGCCACATGTACTGTACATGTCAGTGATTCCCGGGCCAACCATACATAACATGTAAACATGACTGACTGAGTCGCTTTGGATAAAAGCACCTGCTAATTCACCCACAGTTAGTCAACAGTGGAGTGTCTGGGTTACAGAGTACAGTACTGACCCAGGCTGGTTACTAGGGAAACTCTGGCTGGCTGACTGACACATAGGACCTGCAGGCCTGTCCTGTCCGCTGGCAGTCTGGCTGCAACACAGGCTCTGGTCCATTCTCTGTCTGTGGATATGGGCCAACTCTGGGTCAACACAATTTTATGTAAATGTCAACACCATATTATGTAAATGAAACCTGGGGTCCATTATAACTCAGTGGCCTGTAAAAATGGGACCTGATGCATCTCTGCTTGGCGCTCCACATTAAGGAGATAGATTGGGGGGTAAGGCCCTGCGATAGACTAGTGTCCTGTCCAGGGGGTGTCCTGGTACATCAAGCTGCCTCCCGCTACAGAAACAGGAGATAGACTAGTGTCCTGTCCAGGGGGTGTCCTGTACATCAAGCTGCCTCACTACAGAAACAGGAGATAGACTAGTGTCCTGTCCAGGGGGTGTCCTGGTACATCAAGCTGTCTCACTACAGAAACAGGAGATAGACTAGTGTCCTGTCCAGGGGGTGTCCTGGTACATCAAGCTGTCTCACTACAGAAACAGGAGATAGACTAGTGTCCTGTCCAGGGGGTGGACTGGTACATCAAGCTGTCTCACACTACAGAAACAGCGTTCTGAGACGTTCTGGCTCGCACAAGCCAAGGCCAGGACTACTTACTTTTTACTACCTGGGGTCCATGGTAACACATCACCATCTCTCTTCACTACCTGGGGTCCATGGTAACACATCACCATCTCTCTTCACTACCTGGGGTCCATGGTAACACATCACCATCTCTCTTCACTACCTGGGGTCCATGGTAACACGTCACCACCATCTCTCTTCACTACCTGGGGTCCATGGTAACACATCACCATCTCTCTTCACTACCTGGGGTCCATGGTAACACATCACCACCATCTCTCTTCACTACCTGGGGTCCATGGTAACACATCACCACCATCTCTCTTCACTACCTGGGGTCCATGGTAACACGTCACCACCATCTCTCTTCACTACCTGGGGTCCATGGTAACACATCACCACCATCTCTCTTCACTACCTGGGGTCCATGGTAACACGTCACCACCATCTCTCTTCACTACCTGGGGTCCATGGTAACACATCACCACCATCGCTCTTCACTCGGTCATGATGAAAAGCCTGTTTAGCCTGTTTCCAGTTTTTAAGCGAAATTTGTTTTTAAATTATTAGAGTAGAGCGTCAATAAATCTTTACTCCTGTGTAATATGAAGGTTAATCCAGAATATAAGAGATTGTAAAACATGTATCGGATTTGACAGTGAGTGTGTGTGTGTGTATTCTGGCCTGTCTGACAGTGAGTGTGTGTGTGTTCTGTCCTGTCTAACAGTGAGTGTGTGTGTGTGTTCTGTCCTGTCTGACAGTGAGTGTGTGTGTTCTGTCCTGTCTGACAGTGAGTGTGTGTGTGTTCTGTCCTGTCTGACAGTGAGTGTGTGTGTTCTGTCCTGTCTGACAGTGAGTGTGTGTGTTCTGTCCTGTCTGACAGTCAGTGTGTGTGTTCTGTCCTGTCTGACAGTGAGTGTGTGTGTTCTGTCCTGTCTGACAGTGAGTGTGTGTGTTCTGTCCTGTCTGACAGTGTGTGTGTGTGTTCTGTCCTGTCTGACAGTGAGTGTGTGTGTTCTGTCCTGTCTGTCTGTCCCCAGGTGGTGATGCAGCTAGTTAGACTGCTGCCGGACGGTCACCGAATGAAGAGGGAAGTAGACATGGCTTTGGACTCTGTCAGCGAGACCATGACCCCCATGCATTACCACCTCAGAGAGATAATCATCTGTACCTATAGACAGGTAGGACCACCCCCCTTTACACTCCTATAGACAGGTAGGACCATGTACCACCATACACCCCATAGACAGCCAGCCATACTAGACCATGTACCACCATACACCCCATAGACAGCCAGCCATACTAGACCATGTACCACCATACACCCCTATAGACTGCCACCTAAGAGATTATCATCTGCGCCTACAGACAGGTCCACTAGGGGGCGACACCTGCCTTTACATTACACTACCTATCATTAACACAAATAATGTCAACTCATTAAAACACTGTTTTGAAGGCTGTTTTGATTACACTGAGATAAGGAAATGGTTGCATTGGTCATCATGTGTCACAGGTGCATTTTTTGTCTGAAAGGCATGACCTTGAACTGGTACAACCCAATGGGAGAGGCAAGCCTCCTGTAGCTCAGTTGGTAGAGCATGGCACTTGCAACGCCAGGATTGTGGGTTCGATTCCCACGGGGGGCCAGTATAAAAAAATGTATGCACTCACTAACTGTAAGTCGCTCTGGATAAGCTCGTCTGCTAAATGACCAAAATGTAAATGTAAAATGTAAGATTATTTAGCAACAGTTCTACTACTGGCCCATTGATAGGGGTAATGCTCTTGTTTTTATTTAGCTGCAGTTCCACTCCTTGCCCATAGATGGGGGTAAAGCGCTTGTTTTTATTTAGCTGCAGTTCCACTCCTTGCCCATAGATGGGGGTAATGCTCTTGTTTTTATTAAGCTGCAGTTCCACTCCTTGCCCATAGATGGGGGTAAAGCTCTTGTTTTTATTTAGCTGCAGTTCCACTCCTTGCCCATTGATGGGGGTAATGCTCTTGTTTTTAGGTGACTAGTTATGTCTTGGACCCAAGGGACTCAGTAACATTTACAAGTACTATGTTTATTTTAGTTGTTGTTGTTTATGTTAATTATTTGACCTTAGGGTGCAGTACTGGTTAGAAATGAACAATATGTTGTTGCTTATGGTAATGCTCTCAGATACTTTTTAGATTGACTAGTTGCTTTAAACTCTTTTCATTGAGGAAGCATCTCGTGTAGGGTAGGGTAGTGGAGGGTAGGGTAGGGTAGTGGAGGGTAGGGTAGTGGAGGGTAGGGTAGGGTAGGGTAGGGTAGTGGAGGGTAGGGTAGTGGAGGGTAGGGTAGTGGAGGGTAGGGTAGGGTAGTGGAGGGTAGGGTAGTGGAGGGTAGTGGAGGGTAGTGGAGGGTAGGGTAGTGGAGGGTAGTGGAGGGTAGGATAGTGGAGGGTAGGGTAGTGGAGGGTAGGGTAGTGGAGGGTAGGGTAGGGGAGGGTAGTGTAGTGGAGGGTAGTGGAGGGTAGTGTAGGGTAGGGTAGGGTAGTGGAGGGTAGGATAGGGTAGGATAGTGGAGGGTAGGGTAGTGGAGGGTAGGGTAGTGGAGGGTAGGGTAGTGGAGGGTAGGGTAGTGGAGGGTAGTGGAGGGTAGTGGAGGGTAGGGTAGTGGAGGGTAGTGGAGGGTAGGATAGTGGAGGGTAGGGTAGTGGAGGGTAGTGTAGTGGAGGGTAGGGTAGTGGAGGGTAGGGTAGTGGAGGGTAGTGGAGGGTAGGGTAGGGTAGGGTAGGGTAGTGGAGGGTAGGGTAGTGGAGGGTAGGGTAGTGGAGGGTAGGGTAGTGGAGGGTAGTGTAGTGGAGGGTAGTGGAGGGTAGTGTAGGGTAGGGTAGTGGAGGGTAGGGTAGTGGAGGGTAGGGTAGGGTAGTGGAGGGTAGGGTAGTGGAGGGTAGGGTAGTGGAGGGTAGTGTAGTGGAGGGTGGTGTAGTGGAGGGTAGGGTAGTGGAGGGTAGGGTAGTGGAGGGTAGGGTAGTGGAGGGTAGTGTAGGGTAGGGTAGGGTAGTGGAGGGTAGGGTAGGGTAGGGTAGTGTAGTGGAGGGTAGTGTAGTGGAGGGTGGTGTAGTGGAGGGTAGGGTAGTGGAGGGTAGGGTAGTGGAGGGTAGTGTAGTGGAGGGTAGTGGAGGGTAGTGTAGGGTAGGGTAGGGTAGTGGAGGGTAGGGTAGTGGAGGGTAGGGTAGTGGAGGGTAGTGTAGTGGAGGGTGGTGTAGTGGAGGGTAGGGTAGTGGAGGGTAGGGTAGGGTAGGGTAGTGGAGGGTAGTGTAGGGTAGGGTAGGGTAGTGGAGGGTAGGGTAGGGTAGGGTAGTGTAGTGGAGGGTAGTGTAGTGGAGGGTAGGGTAGTGGAGGGTAGGGTAGTGGAGGGTAGGGTAGTGGAGGGTAGTGTAGTGGAGGGTGGTGTAGTGGAGGGTAGGGTAGGGTAGGGTAGGGTAGTGGAGGGTAGGGTAGTGGAGGGTAGGGTAGTGGAGGGTAGGGTAGTGGAGGGTAGTGTAGTGGAGGGTGGTGTAGTGGAGGGTAGGGTAGTGGAGGGTAGGGTAGGGTAGGGTAGTGGAGGGTAGGGTAGTGGAGGGTAGTGTAGTGGAGGGTAGGGTAGTGGAGGGTAGGGTAGTGGAGGGTAGTGTAGTGGAGGGTAGGGTAGTGGAGGGTAGGGTAGTGGAGGGTAGTGTAGTGGAGGGTAGTGTAGTGGAGGGTAGGGTAGTGGAGGGTAGTGTAGTGGAGGGTAGGGTAGTGGAGGGTAGGGTAGTGGAGGGTAGGGTAGTGGAGGGTAGTGTAGTGGAGGGTGGTGTAGTGGAGGGTAGGGTAGGGTAGTGGAGGGTAGTGTAGTGGAGGGTAGGGTAAGGTAGTGGAGGGTAGTGTAGTGGAGGGTAGGGTAGTGGAGGGTAGGGTAGTGGAGGGTAGGGTAGGGTAGGGTAGGGTAGTGTAGTGTAGTGGAGGGTGGTGGAGGGTGTTCCATTATTAAAGTGACCAGTGATTCCATATCTATGTACATAGGGCAGCGCCTCTAAGGTGCAGGGTTGATTAACCGGGTGGTAGCCGGCTAGTGTGTGTGTGTGTGCATGCGTCCGTGTGTTCATGCGTGTGTGTAGGGAGTGATCCTGTTGTTGAAGTTCCACAGGGCTGCAGTGCTCTGCTCTCTCTGTTTTTGCCATTTGTAATACAGACTGTAATCAGTGTGTGTCTGTCTGTACTGAGGCTGCGCTCTGAGGCTGCCTGACTGCACATGGGCTAGCCGGAGGTACCCTGCCCCGTCTCCACACTATCAATGGGCCCCATTGTCCCGCCGTCTCTGTCTTTCTCTCTCTCTCTCTCTCTTTCTCTTTCTCTTTCTCTGTCTCTCTCTCTGTCTCTGTCTCTGTCTCTGTCTCTGTCTCTGTCTTTCTCTGTCTCTTTCTCTTTCTCTCTCTCTCGCTCTCTCTCTCTCTCTCTCTCTCTCTCTCTCTCTCTCTCTCTCTCTCTCTCTCTCTCTGTCTCTGTCTCTGTCTCTGTCTCTGTCTCTCTGTCTTTCTCTTTCTCTCTCTCTCTCTCTGTGTCTCTCTGTCTCTGTTTCTGTCTCTCTCTCTGTCTCTGTTTCTGTCTCTCTCTCTGTCTCTCTCTCTCTTTCTCTCTCGCTCTCTCTCTGTCTGTCTCTGTCTGTCTCTCTCTCTCTGTCTCTCTCTTTCTGTCTCTCTCTTTCTGTCTCTCTGTCTCTGTCTCTGTCTCTGTCTCTGTCTCTCTCTCTCTCTCTCTCTCTCTCTCTCTCTCTCTCTCTCTCTCTCTCTCTCTCTCTCTCTCTCTCTCTCTCCCCGCTGTCTCTCTTTTTATTTGTTTCAACACAGCAGCAGTTCAACCTGGCTACTGCTTCCCACCTTTAATAGATTCCACTCTGTGACATATATTCTTCTTAATGTTTTATTTGTCAATAGTCTATCCAGCCTCCAGCTCCTCTCATCTCCTGTGTGTGTGTGTGTGTGTGTGTGTGTGTGTGTGTGTGTGTGTGTGTGTGTGTGTGTGAGCCGGCAGGTCTAGGTGATAAAACAGAGCCAGATGTGGCTGCTGGAAGGAAGCAGAGCAACGTGAATCAGACATGAGTAACACACCCCCCCCACCCCCTCCATCTCCCTCCATCTCCCCACATAGCCTCTCTCCTCTCTGTCCGTCTTGGGCTCTTGGCTCCTGGTCAGGGGGGTTGGTTTGAGGCTTGGGGAATCTCTTCCTCTGTTCTCCTCTTCTCTGCCAGAGGACTTAATGAAGGGCCTGTAAATCCCTGCCTAGACCAGGTGTGACTGAGGCTTACACACGTTACAGACCCAGGGTCCTCAGTGGCTAGCTGGGCGTCAACGCCAAGGAACAACACTCAGCCTGGGATGAGAGGCTCATAACATCCTCTGGCAGGAGGGGAAAGCACACACAACCCAGCAGCTTAGAGGCAGCAGTCTCCCTCTCTCTCTGTCTGTCTCTCTGTGTGTCTCTCTCTCTCTGCCTGTCTCTCTGTGTGTCCCTCTCTCTCTGCCTGTCTCTCTGTGTGTCCCTCTCTCTCTGTCTCTCTGTGTGTCTCCCTCTCTCTGTCTGTCTCTCTGTGTGTCTCCCTCTCTCTGTCTGTCTCTCTGTGTGTCTCTCTCTGTCTCTCTGTGTCTCTCCCTCTCTCTCTCTGTCTCTCTGTGTGTCTCTCCCTCTCTCTCTCTGTCTCTCTGTGTCTCTCTCTGTCTGTCTCTCTGTGTGTCCCTCTCTCTCTGTCTCTCTGTGTGTCTCCCTCTGTCTGTCTCTCTCTCTCTCTCTCTGTCTCTCTGTGTCTCTCTCTGTCTGTCTCTCTGTGTGTCCCTCTCTCTCTGTCTCTCTGTGTGTCTCCCTCTGTCTGTCTCTCTCTCTCTCTCTCTCTCTCTCTCTCTCTCTCTCTCTCTGTCTCTCTGTGTGTCTCCCTCTCTCTCTGTCTGTCTCTCTGTGTGTCTCTCCCTCTCTCTCTGTCTGTCTCTCTGTGTGTCTCTCTCTCTCTGCCTGTCTCTCCCTCTCTCTCTCTGTCTCTCTGTGTGTCTCCCTCTCTCTGTCTGTCTCTCTGTGTGTCTCCCTCTCTCTCTCTGTATCTCTGTGTCTCTCCCTCTCTCTCTCTGTCTCTCTGTGTGTCTCTCCCTCTCTCTCTGTCTGTCTCTCTGTGTGTCTCTCTCTCTCTGCCTGTCTCTCTGTGTGTCCCTCTCTCTCTGTCTCTCTGTGTGTCTCCCTCTCTCTGTCTGTCTCTCTGTGTGTCTCCCTCTCTCTGTCTGTCTCTCTGTGTGTCTCTCTCTGTCTCTCTGTGTCTCTCCCTCTCTCTCTCTGTCTCTCTGTGTGTCTCTCCCTCTCTCTCTCTGTCTCTCTGTGTCTCTCTCTGTCTGTCTCTCTGTGTGTCCCTCTCTCTCTGTCTCTCTGTGTGTCTCCCTCTGTCTGTCTCTCTCTCTCTCTCTCTCTCTCTGTCTCTCTGTGTCTCTCTCTGTCTGTCTCTCTGTGTGTCCCTCTCTCTCTGTCTCTCTGTGTGTCTCCCTCTGTCTGTCTCTCTCTCTCTCTCTCTCTGTCTCTCTGTGTGTCTCCCTCTCTCTCTGTCTGTCTCTCTGTGTGTCTCTCCCTCTCTCTCTGTCTGTCTCTCTGTGTGTCTCTCTCTCTCTGCCTGTCTCTCCCTCTCTCTCTCTGTCTCTCTGTGTGTCTCCCTCTCTCTGTCTGTCTCTCTGTGTGTCTCCCTCTCTCTCTCTGTATCTCTGTGTCTCTCCCTCTCTCTCTCTGTCTCTCTGTGTGTCTCTCCCTCTCTCTCTGTCTGTCTCTCTGTGTGTCTCTCTCTCTCTGCCTGTCTCTCTGTGTGTCCCTCTCTCTCTGTCTCTCTGTGTGTCTCCCTCTCTCTGTCTGTCTCTCTGTGTGTCTCCCTCTCTCTGTCTGTCTCTCTGTGTGTCTCTCTCTGTCTCTCTGTGTCTCTCCCTCTCTCTCTCTGTCTCTCTGTGTGTCTCTCCCTCTCTCTCTCTGTCTCTCTGTGTCTCTCTCTGTCTGTCTCTCTGTGTGTCCCTCTCTCTCTGTCTCTCTGTGTGTCTCCCTCTGTCTGTCTCTCTCTCTCTCTCTCTCTGTCTCTCTGTGTCTCTCTCTGTCTGTCTCTCTGTGTGTCCCTCTCTCTCTGTCTCTCTGTGTGTCCCCCTCTGTCTGTCTCTCTCTCTCTCTCTCTCTGTCTCTCTGTGTGTCTCCCTCTCTCTCTGTCTGTCTCTCT